>NC_053493.1:395243518-395313424 GCF_905171775.1 Rana temporaria | reverse complement strand
TAGAGGTATGTGGATTAATGAAAGACCTTAAGTAAATCTGTAGCGTGACTCAATAAGCGGGTTTTTCCACCTTTACCTCAATTAGCCCTTAGAAGACGTGATTTAGTCATATTAATGGAATTGCATTTGAATTATAATATTCCAGGTGCAATAATGAAGTCTACGGACCGGTTTCATGCTGGTTCACGCAGCTACCTGCACACCTGGGGCTGATTTACTAAAGCAAACAAAGAAGATAAGAAATAAATCGCTACTCTATGTTTGTACTGTATCAACTCTAGGGTAGTTCAGATTAGACATGTGCACACTGAAATATTTTGTTTCGGAATTTCGGTTTTTCGTCTGAAAAACACATTTATTTAGTTACTCCCCAAATTCCTTTTTATTTATTTTGTTTCGTTAAAAAATGCATTTAACGGAATGACCCGTGACACCCAGAGACTTTTGAAGTTACGACGGTGTATCTCAGGAAACAGGAAACACCGTCGTATCTCTGTTTCTGAGCCCGGGTATCTATGCGTATGATTCCTAGATACGGCCAAGATCCGACAGGTGTAAGTCACTTACACCGTCGGATCTTAGATGTAATGTGACGCCGGCCGCTAGATGGCGTTTACATTCAGTTCTAATTTGACTATGCAAATGAGCCTGATACGCCGATTCCCGAACGAATTTGCGACATTGGGCCCCAACACAATTATCTACCCATTGGCCAGCGGAGTAGGGAGATGCCCTAGAATTAGGTCCCTGTGGGTAATTTCCTCTTTAGTATGAAGGAGACGCTGATTAACATAGAGACATTGGAAAAGAGCCTGTCGGGTATCTTCACTCTTTAATAATTGTGCAATACTGCCTGAGAGTAGTATAGAGGGTTACTATATTCTTCTGTTCAAGTAGAACTGTGGGCAACTGGTTTACATTTTGGATAGAGTAAGGGAGGGTAAAAACCCCTGTAAGGTTTATTTTTTTCACTCTTTGACCCATTGGGGAGATTTTTTTTTAAAAATAATCTTTATTTATTAAAAGTTTGTACAAGACAATGATATAATAAGAGAAACACACATATACCGAATATTGGCAAAAAAGGAACAATACTAGAAGTATTAGTCCAGGCAATATCTAGTGAAGGTAGATTGCATACAAACACCTTGAAGTGTAGAACCGAAGAGCAAAACCAAATATGGCCAAGTAGCATCAGGGTTGCCTCAGCTACACCTAAAACTGCATAAGGTCCTTTAATTCCGACAGGAATTAAAGTGTGTGCCTAGGGGGGGTTGCTACTAAATCCAGAAAGGAAATAATTAAGCATCGGGGATCTCCTCAGAATAGTACATCCATCCTGACCTAATATCACGGAAACTATACAGCTGGTCCCCAACAGTAAGCACCCAGCGTTTGGCCTCCATGATATAATTTATGTCTCGCTTCCATTCATGTAGTGTTAGACAGGCGGCCTGTTTCCAGTACCTTGGGATCAAGCATTTGGCAGCATTCAACAAATAGGAAGTTACACTCTTTTTGTATCGCCTAACCGAGGACCTAACATCATGAAAGAGGAACTGAAGAGGTGTACATTGAAGTGGCTGTATGGATGTTTTCTGGAGTTATCGATTTACAGAAAACCCTAATCTTTGGACAATCCCACCAAAGGTGAAGGAATGTACTGTGTTGGGAGCAACCATGCCAACAACTGGGCTCAGACCCTGGATATCTGAATAAAATGGGAAGGTGTTATGTACCACCTAGTCAAAAATATGTATGAGGATTCTTGAATGCGAGTACTGATGGAGGAAACGTGGGACAGGTGCACAATTTTCTGGATGTGTGGAGGGGAAAACCCAGTCCCCAACTTCCTCTATAGTGGGAATACATGGTAGTCACTGGCAGTAACTTCCCTTCTGGAGCAAATTTAAAGCACAACGCATTTCCATCTGCTTCGCAAGTACGGAAAAAGTGGATATCCTCTCCTGGGGAAAACCATGAAAAGCCTCCAAGAGGCGTCAGAGGGGAGGACTTAGTGGCGTAACTCGCCTTGGGTATTCAGTCTATCCCATAACGTAAGGGTCGCCCAGGTCAATGGGGATGTCCAGTAGTAAAGTTCTCTATCACCCAACTGTATCAACGGTGCCCATTGAGGAGATTTACCTTTTCTTCCTGTCCCATAGCCAAACCACAAAGTGAAAGGAAATCCCTGAATATTACAGTAATCTCTTGGGAGCCCTCTAGGTCATCAGGACGAGTGCCCCTATTGGAAGAGTTTCCCTCTATTATTTTTCTGGTGACAACCCAAAATGTGGGATTTTTTTTTTACTTGAACTTTCAATAATAATGGTAAACAGGGCAAATAGAGAGGGTGAATCTCCCTAACGGGGACACAGACAGCAATAAAAACTGTGCCCCCATTAGGCAGGCAACAAAAGTACCCAATTATAAATGACTCCTTCATGCAACCGATACTTCAGGAAGGTAGGTGCTGGAAAAATTCACTCTACCAGATGCTTTTATATAGCATAAAAGTATCTGGTAAAGTGAATTTTTCCAGAACCTACCTTCCTGATATATCGGTTGCAAAGAAAAAAGGTAAAAAATTGTGTCACAATCAACCACGTCCTATAGGAACACTCGCCTTTCACAATGCCCACCATTGTAGCACCATGACATACTTTGCATGGTACACTTCAGCCCACAGAAATCAGTTTGTAGCAGGATAAAGCTGGCACATCAATGGATTCTAGTCCTCCCCCAGTCCTAGCCCTGATCTGACAATGCAGCTCACCATAGCCTTAGCATAAACTTGGGGAAACACTTACAGGAGCGGCTGTCACAGCATAAAAGCCAACAAAGACTAATGACATTATCCCATCTAGCATGCATTATAGCAAACGTTTTTATTAAGCAGTAGTATTGAGCCATTTGGCTCTGTTCAGCTTTTGGCCGGGCGACCTCTCAGTAGGCATTAGGAATTTATACCAAACATCTCTTTTTGATGCCAGTGAATATTTAGCGCTACTAACTGACTTGGGCATCTAATTCACGAGTTGTATAAATCTGTGAACATTCATGTAAATTTACACATCAGTGTCCTTACATTACACTGTTTTGAGGCGTCAGTATAAATAACTCTTGGCTTTAAAAACCATGTTATGAATATAAACCTACGTAAGTCTTCCCGTAGTTATGTTTTATTCTTTGCATAATGTGATACGTAAACTGTTAAGAGCAAGCTAGGACACTAAATGATGCTTAAAATATTACTCTGCTGGAGGATAATGAAGAACGCCATTTAAAAAAATAAAATAAAATTCCAACAAGCAAATACTTGTTATGCTTTTTCCATGTTTATGGTGGACAGTCATTTGTTTTATCAGCGTCCTAAGGATGGTACGATAAAATGCCCCAAGTCTGTTAATCACGAGTTTGGAATATTTTCAGAATTTGAATCATTCTTAGAATTTACTCTTTAACCACATCCTTACCGCGTCATTGTAAAATGACGGCGGCAGGAACCCCTCTTTCGATTCGGGTGGACGTCATATGACGTCCTGTGTCCCCAGCGATCTAGGGCGCGCGCGCCCGCGGCAACGCTCGTGACCCGGCGCGGGTGCCTGGCGGCCGCAATTGCCGCCGGGTGCCCGCAATTGTCAGTAATAACGGCAGGAGTGTGGATCTCTGTGTAAACACACAGATCCACCTCCTGTCAGCGGTGAGGAGACCGATGTGTGTTCCCAGTACAGAGGAACACACATCGGTCTCCTCCCCTTGAGAGTCCCCTCCCCCCTACAGTTATAACACATCTTAGGGAACATATTAACCCCTTCAACGCCCCTTAGTGGTTAACCCCTTCCCTGCCAGTCACATTTACACAGTAATCAATGCATATTTATAGCATTAATCGCTGTATAAATGTGAATGGTCCCAAAAACGTGTCAAAAGTGTCCGATGTGTTCGCCGCAATGTCACGGTGACAGTAAAAAATCGCAAATCGCCGCCAATACTAGTAAAAAAATGTATAAAATAAAAATGCCATAAATCTATCACCTATTTTGTAGACGCTATAACTTTTGCGCAAACCAATCAATATATGATTATTGCGATTTTTTTTTTACCAAAAATATGTAGAAGAATATGTATCGGCCTAAACTGAGGAAAACAATTTTTATTTTATTTTTTCAATTGTGATATTTATTAAATAAAAAAGTAAAAAATACTGTGTTTTTTTTTTATTGTCGCTCTTCTTTTGTTTATAGTGCAAAAAATAAAAATCGCAGAGATGATCAAATACCACCAAAAGAAAGCTCTATTTGTGGGAACAAAGTGATAAAAAAATTGTTTGGGTACAGTGTAGCACGACCGCGCAACTGTCATTCAAAGTGCGACAGCGCTGAAAGCTGAAAATTGGCTTGGGCAGGAAGGTGCGTAAGTGCCCGGTATGGAAGTGGTTAAAGTCACTCTGTTGCTTTGTTAAAAAAAGAAGGCATCGCCACAGTTAATACTTACCTGTCCTGGTGATCCCACTATTCAAAATCTAAGCTAATTGCTAAAAGATCTTCAGCACCAAATTTCAGGTGTGTTGAATGCCTGGTCCCTCTGTACTTTGTGGTTCCTTCTTGTGGTGACATATTAAGGACTTTTTGTGGTGAGATATGAACCAATGAGAGAGAGGCTCGGAAACAAGAAACTATAGCAGTTGAGAGTATCCCACCGACCAGCAGGATAAATACACGAGCAGAGCACCCTGGCAGATGACGCAGGCTCATCTGTGGTGCGGAGTCTAACCACTAACCAGTATACACCAGCAGTGGCCCATCCATTAGGGACACAGGGGAGCCCCCCCCCCCATCCATACATCCTGATCTACATACAGGGCACCGGACCATTGATTCCAATGGAGGGGGTGGGTTTTTTTAAGCACGTGATTAGATCCAGGGGCTCTAATAGGCTTAAAAAAAGGGTGGGCTTGGGGCGTAGAGCAGTGCCCTTCCGAGCCCACCCAGTTGTGTGACAATAGTGAATGAATATTCGCTATCGCCACACTGATCCTCCTTCCGGCCAATCAGGAAGCAGGTCTTGAGACCCGTCTCCTGATTGGTTGAGAGGACAGGCAATCCTATTGGATGCCCAGGAGGAGGGAGGAAACGCATGCCAGTCGACCAGCAAACAACTACCCCCCCCCAAAAAAAAAACACGGCATCCATCAAAAGGTGAGCAAGCCGGGGTCAGTAGCAGATATAGCAGGTAGGAATCAAGCAGAAGGGTAGTCAGTAAACAATTCAAAGGTCAGTAACGAATGGTCGCAGGTTAGGATCAAGCAGAAGTGTAGTCGAGGAATAGGAATGAGCTCAATGTTCGAGTCGAACGTAAGTTCAACTTGAACATCGGGTGTTTGCCTGTTCGCCAAACAGCGAATATTACGGGGTTATCGCGGGAAATTTGAGCGCCGCGAAACACCCCGTAATGCACTGCAAGATCGCAGTGCATTGCTGTATGATAATTGGCCAAAGCATGCACCTGTCCTGCATGCTTTGGCCAATCACAGCGCACTCTGCTGAGAGAGACATAATTGGCAGCAGTGTATAGTGTGTGGACGGAGATAGATTGAGCTAGATTAGGCAGGCAGGTTAGTTAGTGCCAGTGTATTTGATATATATATATATATATATATATATATATATATATATATATATATATATATATATTGTAAGATTGGGGTTGTTTAGCTCTTGTAGTAGATGCATTTTTCCAGTGATTCCAGTCAGGAACTATATTTAAGGGCATGGTAGTCCATTTTTATTAAAAAGGCAAAATAAAAGTCCAAACAAAGGTTTCCCGCGTAGGGGTTCTTCTCCATCAAATACACAGAACAGAAAATGCTAGCCCCCCTTAGCTCTCTGTAGCAGTATCTGTAGCAGTACTTCTGCACTTTATCCGGGTCACCCAGTAGACTGCTTCCCTTTAGCGTCCACAGCTCTGCCTCTTGCAGTCACCAACATTCTGGCTGTCTCCTACAGCCTCTCTGAATCCCGAAGACCTCCTGTCTCTTGGTGTGGAGCCGTCTCCAACTGGGAGCCATGAGGTCTTCCCATACACTCAATATAAGGGCTGTGCTCACCTGAGCACACACCCTGCTGGTAATCAACAAAGTCTGGATACAGGGTTGGAGATCCCGTCCCACCCAAGACACTGTGGAATCTCCAAACTACAGAGCCCCATGCCGAAATACCAAAACCTGGAGAAAGCTGCAAAAGCAGTCTTCTTCAGTCCACATCTATGCTCTGTAGTCTTGCACCTCGCAAATGTGCATACCCCGGGCCAGATCCACAGTGAGAGTACGCCCGCGTACTTTCAAATTTCCTGCGTCGTATCTTTAGTTTGAATCCTCAAACCAAGATACGATGGCATCTGGGTTTGATCCGACAGGCGTACGGCTTCGTACGCCTTCGGATGGTAGATGCAATACTTCGGTGTCCGCTGGGTGGCGTTTGCGTCGTTTTCCGCGTCGGGTATGCAAATTAGCTATTTCCGACGATCCACGAACGTACGCGCTGCCGTCGCATTCCCTTACGTCGTCTCTAGTCGGCTTTTTCCGGCGTATAGTTAAAGCTGGTATTTTGCGGCGTATAGTTAGATTTGCCATGTTAAGTATGGCCGTCGTTCCCGCGTTGAAATTTGAATTTTTACTTTTTTTTGCGTAAGTCGTCCGTGAATCGGGATGGACGTAAGTCACGTCTAAGTTTAAAAAATGACGTCATTGCGACGTCATTTTGCGCAATGCACGGCGGGAAATTTCGAAACAGAGCATGCACAGTTCATTCGGCGCGGGGACGCGCTTCATTTAAATGAATCACGCCCCCTAATCGCCGATTTGAATTCCGACGCCAGAAATACACTACGCCGCCGTAACTTACGGCGCAAAATCTTTGAGGATTTGAAAGAACGCCAGGTTAGGTACGGCGGCGTAGCGTATCTCTGATACGCTGCGCCTATCCATTTCTATGTGGATCTGGCCCCCTGTGTCCAGCAAACTGTCCATTTAACCTTGACAGTAGCTCCTACTGTCACTATATATATATATATATATATATATATATATATATATATATATATATATATTGTAACAGTAGGAGCTACTGTCACGTTAAAGTGGACACAGAGTCTGCATATTGGGTGAATGCAGAGCTGCAGAGCTTGCATTTAAAAACAGAGAAAACTGCTCTGGCAGTTTTCTCAGATTTTTCAATCTCTCCAACCCTGTGTCCGGGTTTTAGAGACAGCCTGCGAGCTGTCTGCCCAGCTGCAGACAGCTCATATAATCAGGGACTGGTCAGAACAGGGGAGAGGGAGGAAGGTGGAGCAGTGGCTGTGACTGTCGCTGTGTCTCTGTGTTGGGACAGACGCTGTATAAGTTGAAGGACTTTGGGGCCTTGTGCATCCAGGACTGTGGGTCTGGAGGAGCTGATGGTTTGAGGAACCATTACCTGTAGCAGCAGTGCTGTTAAAGACTAGCCAGGTGGGCTGTTATTTTCATTGGTTTCTGCATAACGTTTAAACCCCTACGTGGGATTCCTATGAATGGACTTTTTGTTTTGTTTATCCCCATTTAATAAACGTGGGCTACCAGGCCCTTAACACTAATTGCCTGTTTGCTGTGGACTCACTACACCAAAACGCATCTGCCAGAAGAGCTAAACAACCCCCAATGTTTACAAATATATATATATATATATATATATAATTTATTCTGCATTTAGCATATACTAGATATTCAGTGTTGACTCTATATTCAGTCAGTGCAGGCAGTGATCAAACTGAAGCATAGTCAAGGAACAAGTCAAAGGTCTGTAATGAGTGATAGCGAATATATGGATGGCAGCAGGAGAGACAAGAGCAAGATATTGGCTGGAGCACAATAATCTGGCAAACAGAGAGTACAAAGGCATGGCTCAAATAGGAATTTCATGCAAGGAGGAAGGAGTTCAAGAGTCAGCTGATCTTGGATTGTGAAAAAAAAAAAAAAAAGAGTCAGCTGAAACAATTGGCACAGTTGTCCAATGGATCAGACAGGGTGCTGTACAGCACCTCAGATATCTCAGCAAGAAGAGACATCACCAGACACAGCAGAGGTTGCAGGTTCAGACCTGGGCCCTGACAGCTGGAAAAAAATCAGAGTGCAGCGGAGGGCAGGCAGAGTGGAACTGGCAAACACAGGACATTTTTCTGCTAATTTATATCTTTAGGGCAGAAGGGTTTGGCAACTTGGGCAGCAAGAAACCTAAGTATTAATTGTTTGATTTGTTGAGATGCCTTTTATCCCTTTTTTGGAAATAACAATAGAGCTGTTTTAGTTACACATATTTATCGACCAAATAACTGAATACATTGGGGTAGATTCAGAGAACAATTACGCCGGCGTATCCATAGATACGCCGCGTAATTGCTAAGCTGCGCCGGCGTATCAACTTTCTGTATTCAGAAAGCTAGATATGCCGACATAAGCCTAAGATACGACTGGCATAAGTCTCTTACGCCGTCGTATCTTAGGGTGCATTCTCACGCTGGCCGCTAGGTGGCGCTCCCGTAGTTTTCAGCGTAGAGTATGCAAATTACCTACTTACGCCGATTCACAAACGTACGTGCGCCCGGCGGTAGTTTTTTACGTCATTTGCGTAAGTCGTTTTCGACGTAACGTTGCTCCTGCTATCAGGAGGCGCAGCCAATGTTAAGTATGGACGTCGTTCCCACGTCGAAATTTGTAATTTTTACGTCGTTTGCGTAAAGCGTCCGTGAATGGGGCTGGACGCCATTTACGTTCACGTCGAAACCAATGGCGTCCTTACAACGCCATTTAGCGCAATGCACGTCGGGAAATTTTAGGGACGGCGCATGCACAGTACGTTTGGCGCGGGAACGCGCCAAATTTAAATGATCCACGCCCCCTACCCGGATTATTTGAATTAGGCGGGCTTGCGCCGGGGGATTTACGCTACGCCGCCGCAACTTTACAGGCAAGTGCTTTGTGAATCAAGCACTTGCCCGTAAAACTTGCGGCGGCGTAACGTAAATGTCATACGTTACGCCGCCGCAGATTTGCCCGATTCTACGTGAATCGGGGCCATTTTTACCAACAATAAACAAGTTTGTTTGCTATTTTGAGCGAATTCTACACTGTTTTCACAAACCATGCCCCGAGAGAATTCTCAATTTCTTTATTGGATGAGTAATAATGTCCACAAAAGCCTTTCTTTATTCTTTTGAAAAACACGAAAGTCATAAGCCTCGTACACACAATCGGATTTTCTGACGGGAATTGTGTGATGACAGGCTGTTGGCGGAAAATCCGACCATTTGTACACTCCATCAGACAATTGTCGGATTTTTCGCGGACAAATGTGGGATGGCAGGCTTTAAAATTTTCCGCAAACAATGGTCTGTTGCCGGATTTTCCAAGCGTGTGCGCGTTCGTGCTAAAGAGCTGAAAAACAACGTAGTACGTAACTACGTTTGTGTTTGTTGGCTGACAATTGTGTGCCGTTTTTGTATGCAAGACAAGTTTTTGGCCAACGCCCTTCGGACAAAAGTCTGATCCCGCGTACACACGACCGTATTTCGGGTTGTAAAAAACAATGTTTTTCAGGCTCTAGAAAAAACAAAGTTTTTTTCAACTTGATCACTAAAACAGTCTTGCCTACACACTCGTGAAAAAAAAATGCTCTAGCAAAGCGCGGTGACTAGGGATGAGCCGAACAGTCCAAGTTCGGTTTGCACCAGAACCTTTGAACGGACCGAACGTTCGCACGAACATTTAGAACCCCATTGGGACTCGAACGTTCGAATTCAAAAGTGCTAATTTTAAAGCCTGATATGCAAGTTATTGTCGTAAAACGTCTTTGAGAACCCGGGTCTTGCCCCAGGGAATATGTATCAATGGAAAAAAAGTTTTAAAACTGTCGTTTTTTCAGGAGTCCTGAAAAAAAGACAGTTTTTAAAACTTTTTTTCCATTGATACATGTTCCCTTGGGCAAGACCCGGGTTCTCAAAGACATTTTCACAGGCATACTATAGACACCCAGCAGGTACAATATTTAAAGGATTTTTTTATTTATTTTTTTATTTTATTTAAGCATCATTAAAATCACTGCTCCTGAATCTTTAGGTGCAAACTACAGAGCACACAGCCAGTACACACCAAGTAGCTTTAGGTGCAAACTACAGAGGACAATAAACCACGTAAGAATACTGCAGCTAGCACAATCACCTGCCTGCCAGTAAATTAGGAAGAACTGATCTAGCTAAACTATACAGTGTATAAATATATGTACAACACCTGGGATGCAAATATATCCTCTACACACTGTAACATTAACTGACTAGCCTGCCTGCTCTATTTACCTGCAAAAAATGACACTCACTCTGTCCTCTCTTAACCACCGCAACACATTACACACGGCCGACCTGCAGGCGGCCTTTTATAGTGTGGGGCGTGTACTAAACCCCCTGAGCCATAATTGGCCAAAGCCACCCTGGCTTTGGCCAATTATGGCTCTCTGTTTTTTGCGCACTGTGATTGACCAAGCATGCGGGTCATAGTGCATGCTTGGCCAATCATCAGCCAGCGATGCCGCAGCGAATTATGGTCTGTGAAACGTAACTCGAATTTGGCGCGAACGACCCGTTTTGTTTGTATTTCGACGAACAATCGAACATACGATGTTCGAGTCGAACATGAGTTTGATTCGAATACGAAGCTCATCCCTAGCGGTGACGTACAACACGTACGACGGCACTATAAAGGGGAAGTTCCATTCGGATGGCGCCACCCTTTGGGCTGCTTTAGCTGATTTTGTGTTAGTAAAAGACGATTCGCGCTTTTCTGTCAGTTACAGCGTGATGAAGGTGCTTACTCCATTATGAACGGTAGTTTTACCAGAACAAGCGCTCCCGTCTCATAACTTGCTTCTGAGCATGCACGGATTTTTCACGTCGTTAAAGCCCACACACGACCATTTTTTACAACCCGAAAAATGACAACTTTAAAAACATAGTGAAAAAATAGAGCATGTTCGAAAAAATGTTTGCCCTATTTTCAGAACCTGAAAAATGCTCTGAAGCCCACACGGTCGTTTTTAATGACATAATAAAAAAAAAACTTTTTAGAACCCGAAAAACGGTCGTGTGTACGCGGCATGAGGCTTTGTCTGAGGAAAATCCGATCGTGTGTACGAGGCTTTAGTCCAGGGGTCCTTAAACTACGGCCCGCAGGCCACATGCGGCCCGCGGAGGCCTTTAAACCGGTCCACCCGACCCTGACAGGCAATGCCGGTTACACAGCGATCCCGCTGTGTCAGGAGATCACAGCGTTAACAGTTTGGGCGCGCTGTGATAAATGTTCCGCCCTCCTCCTCCTAGAAGACTAGCTTGTGTGATAGAGCCAGTGTGCTGTCTGTCACACAAGCTGGTCTAGGACGAGGAGGGCGGGACAGTTATCATAGCGCGCCACAACTGTAAGGCCCCGTACACACGTCCGAGGAACTCGACGGGCAAAACACATCGTTTTGCCCGTCGAGTTCCTTGTGAAGCCGCCGAGGATCTCGGCGAGCCGAAATTTCCCATTGAACAACGAGGAAATAGAGAACATGTTCTCTATTTCCTCGCCGAGGTCCTCGTCGGCTTCCTCGGCCGAAAGTGTACACACGGCCGGGTTTCTCGGCAGAATACGGCTCCGACCGAGTTTCTGGCTGAATTCTGCCAAGAAACTCGGTCGTGTGTACGGGGCCTAACAGTGTGTGAGCATCGTGACAGAGCCGGACCATTACACAGCACAGCAAAGTAAGGAGAAAGGCTGTGAGGGAGGGAGGGAGAGAGGGGGGGCTGGCTTGCGATGGTTAGGGGAGCTGATGATTTTGTAATGATGATGATGATGATGGTGGGGGGCTGGCTTGCGATGATGAGGGGAGCTGATGATTTTGTAATGATGATGATGATGGTGGGGGGCTGACTTGCGATGGTTAGGGGAGCTGATGATTTTGTAATGATGAGGATGATTGTGGGGGGGGGCTAGCTTGCGATGGTTAGGGGAGCTGATGATTTTGTAATGATGAGGATGATTGTGGGGGGGGGGCTAGCTTGCGATGGTTAGGGGAGCTGATGATTTTGTAATGATGAGGATGATTGTGGGGGGGGGCTAGCTTGCGATGGTGAGGGGAGCTAATGATTTTGTGATGATGATGATGATGATGGTGGGGGGCTGGCTTGCGATGGTGAGGGGAGCTGATGATTTTGTAATGATGATGATGATGGTGGGGGGCTGGCTTGCGATGGTGAGGGGAGCTGATGATTTTGTGATGATGATGATGATGATGGTGGGGGGCTGGCCTGCGATGGTGAGGGGAGCTGATGATTTTGTAATGATGATGATGATGGTGGGGGGCTGGCTTGCGATGGTGAGGGGAGCTGATGATTTTGTGATGATGATGATGATGGTGGGGGGCTGGCTTGCGATGGTGAGGGGAGCTGATGATTTTGTGATGATGATGATGATGGTGGGGGGCTGGCTTGCGATGGTGAGGGGAGCTGATGGTTTTGTAATGATGATGGTGATGGTGAGGGGGGCTGATGATTTTGTAATGATGATGATGATGGTGGGGGGCTGGCTTGCGATGGTGAGGGGAGCTGATGATTTTGTAATGATGATGATGATGGTGGGGGGCTGGCTTGCGATGGTGAGGGGAGCTGATGATTTTGTGATGATGATGATGATGGTGGGGGGCTGGCTTGCGATGGTGAGGGGAGCTGATGGTTTTGTAATGATGATGGTGATGGTGAGGGGGGCTGATGATTTTGTAATGATGATGATGATGGTGAGGGGGCTGATGATTTTGTAATGATGATGGTGGGGGGGGGGGGGGGACTGATGATGATGATGATGATGATGGTGAGGGGGGCTGATGGTGATGTAATTAATGATGGTGATGGTGGGGCTGCTGATGTAATGATGATGATGACGGGGGGGCTGATGATGATAATGTAATGATGGGGGGCTGATGATATAATGATGATTGGGGGGCTTGCAATGATCTTAATCGGCTTGCAATTAATGATTGTGAGGGGGGGTTGCAATGAGGGGCTTACAATGATGATGGCGAGGGGGGGGCTTGCAATGAGGGGATGTTTTTTTTTATAGTCCGGCCCTCTAACGCTCTGAGGGACAGTGAACCGGCCCCCTGTTTAAAAAGTTTGAGGACCCCTGCTTTAGTCCATTGTGGATGCAGTAGTGGGGTGAGATTCAGAAGAGTGTAGCCTAGTATTGTTGCTGACAAGTCTCTCAGCTGTGGGCATCTCAGGGAACCCTTCAGAAAACTTTACAGTCCAAAGAATATCAATAATCTGGTCCATGCGTTCTTGTGAAACACCTATTCTGTCAGATATTTCTACCTGACAGCACTACCTGGGCATGAAAAATGAATTAACACGTTCCCTGTGAAGCTCATCAGATGCTTTCACAGGTTGGCCACACCTTTTGTTTGTCACACATTTTAGATGTTACCTCCTCATCATCTTTCCACCTTGTATTCCCAGTACTGCCTAGTGCTCTCGTCAACACAATTATCACCATAAATAGCTTGCATTTCAATAAGAGAAAATGCTTCTGTCACCAGGAACTCGAACACAACACATTGATTAGACAACACCGACAAGGGTTCAGCACAGGGTCCCATTTCTTACCGAGTAACAAACAACCTTTCAATGTAATGCCCAACTGAAGTGATAGGAAGAACCTACACAATGGGTTTGATTTACTAAAGACAAATAGATTGGGCTAGATTCAGGTAGGGGCGCGCAATGTTATTTACGCTACGCCGCCGTAAGTTAGAGAGGCAAGTGCTGTATTCACAAAGCACTTGCCTTCTACCCTGTTTCTCCGAAAATAAGCCCTACCCAGAAAATAAGACCTAGCATGAGTTTCTGGGATGGCTGCAATATAAGCCCTACCCCAAAAATAAGCCCTAGTTAAAGTCCTTGTAAAAACATATAATCCGTTCTGTAAAAAGATTATATAATGTGCAGTGTGTCTCCCTTTTGTGACTTTATTGTGGAAAATACCTTATTTACAGCACTGCTGGGCGCTCATGTGACCCGCCGGAGCTCTTCTCCTCTCCTCCCGGCTGATGTCAGCTGTTTTTTTTTCAATAAAACTTTATTAAGCCCCTACCCACTGCAGTACTCAGAGTGGGGCTGACGTCATTGAGGATCTTGGCCCCTCCCTCTGCAGTACTCAGAGTGGGGCTGACGTCATTGAGGATCTTGGCCCCTCCCTCTGCAGTATTTGGAGTAGGGAAGAAGAGCTCCAGCGGGTCACGCAAGCGGCACTGTAAATAAGGTATTTTCCACAATAATGTTACACAAGGAGACACACTGCACGTGATATTATCTTTTTACAGAACAGATTACATCATTTTATAAGGTCTTTAAACAAAGGTTTATTTTTGGGATTACAGAATTTCACAATGCTGACTCCAGAGCTGACAGGGGGAGAAACGTTTTTGTACATGCCATAAATAAATAAGACATCCCCTGAAAATAAGCCCTAGTGTGTTTTTTGTAGACAGAATTAATATAAGACCCGGTCTTATTTTCGGGGGAAACACGGTAAGTTACGGCGGCGTAGCGTAAATGGGGCCGGCATAAGCCCGCGTAATTCAAATGTGGATGAGGGGGCGTGTTTTATGTAAATTCTTGGTGACCCGACGTGATTGATGTTTTTTACGAACGGCGCATGCGCCGTCCGTGTACATATCCCAGTGTGCATTGCTCCAAAGTACGCCGCAAGGAGGTATTGGTTTCGACGTGAATGTAAATTACGTCCAGCCCTATTCGTGAACGACTTACGCAAACGACGTAAAAAATTCAAAATTCGACGCGGGAACGACGTCCATACTTAACATTGCGTACGCCTCATAGAAGCAGGGGCAACGTTACGCCGGAAAAGCCTTATGCAAACTACGTAAAAAAATTCCGCCGGGCGCACGTACGTTTGTGAATCGGCGTATTTAGGTCATTTGCATATTCTATGCTGAAATCTACGGAAGCGCCCCCCTAACGGCCAGCGTAAAATTTCACACAATTATACGCCGGCGTATTCAAGTTACGTCGGCGGAGGAAGCCTATTTTTTAAATGTATCTGCCTTTGAGAATCGGCGTAAAGATACGATGGCGCAGATTTGAAATTACGGTGCCGTATCTGGAGATACGTCGCCGTATGTTGTTGCTGAATCTAGCCCATTGTGCGCTTTGCAAAGTGAGTGAGAGTGAATAACTTGTAATAACTTGTATAGCGCAACAATTGCGAACTAAATCGCCTCAAGGCGCTTGGTATCCCTTTTCCTTCTGTTTCTCCCTCAGAATAGGTGGGTCTTGAGTTTTTTTCTGAAGGCCAGGTGATCAATTTCCGTTCGGAGGTTAGTCGGTAATGCGTTCCACAGGCGAGGTCCTTGGACTGCAAATCGATTTTCCTCTTTTGGTCTTGTAGCGGGCTTTGGGGATTTGTAGTAATTTTTGGCTAGTTGATCGAAGAACTCGATTGGGGTTTTGTTGTTTTATTTTCTCACATAGGTATTGGGGAACGCTTCCGTGTACACATTTGTGCTTTAGGCATAGCGCCTTAAATGTGACTCAGTCTTTTACGGGCAACCAATGGAGGGATCTCAGGGACGGGGTGATTGATTACCAGGGTTTTTTCCCTGTTGCCAGTCGTGCTGCCGTGTTCTGGACGACTTGGAGACGGGCAAGCTGGTATTTTGGGAGTCAGAGGTAGAGGGAATTTGCATAATCTAACCTAGAGTTAATAACTGTCCCTACCACTACTGCTGTGTCTTCTTTGGGGATGAAGGGGACAATTCTTCGTAGGAGACGTAGAAGATGGTGGGATCCACTAACTACTGATCCTATTTGTGCATTCAATGTCATGTCAGAGTCAAAAATGACTCCGAGACTTTTGACTTTGGTGCTTGGGGTGATGGTTTGTCCCAGGATGGGTGGCGGTGTCAAGTGAGTTCTGGCCAGTTTCTTTCAGTTTTCATGGAGTTGAAGGAGTTCTGTTTTTGCTCCATTGAGTTTGAGGTGACTCTCCGTCATCCAGTTGTCTATCTGAGTGAGGCATTTTTCTACGGGGTATTGGTTCTTTTTGTCGCTGATACGAAAATAAAGTTGCGTGTCGTCCGCGTAAGAGTGATATAGAAGGTCTTGATTACTGATTGTTTTTAGGAGTGGGCGGAGGTAAATGTTGAATAGCACGGCGATAGGGGTGATCCCTGGGGGACCCTGCAAGACTTGCTGTGTGATTCAGACGTGAAAGGTCCTAGTCTCACTGTCTGAGAACGATTTTCCAGGAATGATGAGAACCATGGTAGTGTTCCAGCTTGTTACAGAGAACAGTTAGGCCTCGTACACACGACAGAGTTTCTCGGCAGAATTCAGCGAGAAACTCGGTCAAACCCGGATTCTGCCGAGAAACTCTGTCGTCTGTACACTTTTGGCCCGATGGAGCCGCCGAGGAACTCGTCGAGAAAATAGAGAACATGTTCTCTATTTTCTCGTTGTTCTATGGGAGAAGGCGGCCCGCCGAGCTCCTCGGCGGCTTCATCCCTGAACTCGACGAGGAACTCGACGAGGAACTCGACGTGTTTGGCACGTCGAGTTCCTCGGCCGTGTGTACGGGGCCTCAGAGAGACAGAGAGATTATCTTTTTAGATAGATAGATAGAGTAGGGTAGTCAGTTTAGCTTGAAATACAGTGTGTAGAGAATATATATACATCCCTAGGAGTTGTACATATATTTATACACTGTATAGCTTAGCTAGATCTGCTATTAGTATTTGTCAGGCAGGAGATTGTGCATAGCTGCAGTGCTCTAACGTGTTGTATTGCCTGCCTGTGTGCTGTGTAGTTTACACCTAAACGTTTATTTGCAAGTAAGCGCATTTACTGCAAGTGCAATTTTGCTCTTTAATCGCACGTAAGCGCATTTACTGCAAGTGCAATTTTTCTCTTTAATCGCACGTAAGCGCATTTACTGCAAGTGCAATTTTGCTCTTTGATTGAAAGTAAGCGCATTTACTGCAAGTGCAATTTTGCTCTTTAATCGCACGTAAGCGCATTTACTGCAAGTGCAATTTTGCTCTTTAATCGCACGTAAGCGCATTTACTGCAAGTGCAATTTTGCTCTTTGATTGGAAGTAAGCGCATTTACTACAAGTGCAATTTTGCTCTTTAATCGCACGTAAGCGCATTTACTGCAAGTGCAATTTTGTTCTTTAATCGCACGTAAGTGCATTTACTGCAAGTGCAATTTTGCTCTTTAATCGCACGTAAGCGCATTTACTTGCATTTTTGATGCAATACTTTGCACGTGGCTCTTTGTTGCGCTCCAATTACAGTTATTGGGAGGGGTTGCAGTGTTGTGTTGTGCCTAATGACACATTTTTCTGCCCCTGTGTAACAGGGGCGCCTAATAACAATTTTTGATGCAATACTTTGCACGTGGCTCTTTGTTGCGCACCAATTACAGTATGTTTGAGAGGTGCCCTTTTTTCTACAATTTTTCTTTCACCAAAAAATAATGGCCCCCCACCACCCCTAAAATAATCAACATATTGTGCCACACAGCACGTGCGCAAGCAGTATTAAATTACTTTGTTCTTATAATAATCTCATGTTGTGCAGGGACATTTATAAACACGTGCCACTACTATAGACACACAGCAGGTGTGATATTTAAAGGCATTTTTCTTTTTTCTTTTTTTTCACTTTAAGCATCATTAAAATCTCTGCTCCGGAAAAAACGTCCGTTTTTCAAACTTTTTTTTCCATTGATACATGTTCCTTGGGGCAAGACCCGGGTTCTGAAAGACGTTTTCCAACATTAAATTGAATATTGGTCTTTAAAATGAGCGTTTTTGAATTCGAACGTTCGAGTCCCATAGACTTCAATGGGGTTCTAAATGTTCGCGCAAACCCGCGGTCTGTTCGAACGTTCTGGTGCGAACCGAACGCGGGTATGTTCGGCTCATCCCTAGTTCCCAGTACAGAGAAACATAGATCGGTCTACTTCCTTTGTGAGTCCCCTCCCCCTACAGTTAGAATCACTCCCTAGGGAACATATTTAACCCCTTCAGCGCCCCCTAGTGTTTACCCCTTCCCTGCCAGTCACATTTACACAGTAATAAGTGCAGTTTTAAAGCGCTATACAATAAATATCGCAGATCGCCATCATTACTAGTAAAAAATTTAAAAGAAATTCAAAGAAATAAAACCATCCCCTATTTTGTAGACGCTATAACTTTTGCGCAAACCAATCAATATACGCTTATTGAGATTTTTTTTCCAAAAATATGTAGAAGAATAAGAAAAAAGAAAAAGAAAGAAAGAAATAAGAAAAAAAATTGTGATATGTATTAAATCAAAAAGTAAAAAATATGGTGTTTTTTTCAAAATTGTTGCTCTTCTTTTTCAGAGGTGATCAAATACCACCAAACGAAAGCTCTATTTGTGGGAAAAAAGGACGTCAACTTTGTTTGGGAGCCACGTCGCACGACCACGCATTTGTCATTCAAAGTGCGACAGCGCTGAAAACACGCGCGCGGGGAATGCACATAAAAGGACGTCCAGGGACGTCCACCCAGCAGTTGAGAGCCGCGCTGTTGGCGTCTTTCATCTATAGCGCGGCTCTCAAGTGGTTAAACACACAGATCCACAGCCCTGCTCTGTTATCGGGCATTCGCGGGTTGCCCGGCCGACATCACGGCCGCCGGGCACGCGCATTGGCTCCCGAGTGACGCGGCGTGCGCAACCCCTAGATATCTGGGAGGCCGAGGGCGTCATATGACATTGGGCGGGCCTCATGTTGAATTTCGGTGTCAGGCAGTACAAGTAGCACATGGATTTATAGACACTAAACAAAGGAAGTGCCGTAGACTGCTCACACGTGGAGACTAATAGAACATTAGAAAATGAGTGTTTGTATTGCACCACCCTGTTTGCTGACTCTGAGTGTAAGCTCTTAACTCCTGAATGGAAATACATATTTATTTTACACTGGCTCATATTGGTGAGTCAACTCCAAGCAGGATGTTAGTCATTCCATTCGTCGTAGGAGGAAAAAATTGCTCCAGAAATGTTTATACAACAAGGCTGACCCGTCATTCTCGGTTTGATAAACTTACTGCAGTAACAGCCCTTCCTTATCTCGCAGCGTGCAAAGGTGGCCTCATTGACATGAGTAAGGAATATAGATTCGTCTTCCGGGTTCCTGTATACCGAGCAGGACAGGACATAACAAAGCAGAGCTCCTGGGTGGCATTCCGAGGGCACTTTGAATGTTCACCTATAGAGTTCAACTATATTTCACCCTTTAAAGCTATAACAGCTTCAACTCTTCTGGGAAGGCCGTCCACAAGGTTTAGGAGTGTGTCTATGGGAATGTTTGACCATTCTTCCAGAAGAGCATTTGTGAGGTCAGGCACTGATGTTGGGCAAGAAGGCCTGGCTCACAGTCTCCGCTTTAATTCATCCCAAAGGTGTTCTATTGGGTTGAGGTCAAGACTCTGTGCAGGACAGTCAAGTTCCTCCACCCCAAACTCGCTCATCCATGTCTTTATGGACCTTGCTTTGTGCACTGGTGTGCAGTCATGTTGGAACAGCACATATATAGGCATTTGATGAAGTGAGTTGTGTTTGTCTTTTTCTATGTTTATGTTTATTGGATATGATTAGTTTTTTGGTTCTATTCTATTCAGTTTATTTTTTTTCTATTTAAATTTTAACCACTTAACGCCCGCCGCACGCCTATTTACGTCCACAGAATGGCACGTACAGGCAGATGGGCGTATATATACGTCCCCGCCTTCTAGCGGGTCGGGGGTCCGATCGGGCGCCCTCCGCTGCGTGCGGCGGGCGGATTCCCGCGGGGAGCGATCCGGGGACAACGGCGCGGCTATTCGTTTATAGCCGCTCCGTCGCGATCGCTCCCCGGAGCTGAAGAACGGGGAGAGACGTATGTAAACACGGCTTCCCCGTGCTTCACTGTGGCGGCTGCATCGATCGAGTCATCCCTTATATAGGGAGACTCGATCGATGACGTCAGTCCTACAGCCACACCCCCCTACAGTTGTAAACACACACTAGGTGAACCCTAACTCCTACAGCGCCCCCTGTGGTTAACTCCCAAACTGCAACTGTCATTTTCACAATAAACAATGCAATTTAAATGCATTTTTTGCTGTGAAAATGACAATGGTCCCAAAAATGTGTCAAAATTGTCCAAAGTGTCCGCCATAATGTCGCAGTCACGAAAAAAATCGCTGATCGCCGCCAATAGTAGTAATAAAAAAAAAATTAATAAAAATGCAAAAAAACTATCCCCTATTTTGTAAACGCTATAAATTTTGCGCAAACCAATCGATAAACACTTATTGCGATTTGTTTTACCAAAAATAGGTAGAAGAATACGTATCGGCGTAAACTGAGGAAAAAAAAAATTATATATGTTTTTGGGGGATATTTATTATAGCAAAAAGTAAAAAATATTGAATTTTTTTCAAAATTGTCGCTCTATTTTTGTTTATAGCGCAAAAAATAAAAACCGCAGAGGTGATCAAATACCACCAAAAGAAAGCTCTATATGTGGGGAAAAAAGGACGCCAATTTTGTTTGGGAGCCACGTCGCACGACCGTGCAATTGTCTGTTAAAGCGACGCAGTGCCGAATCGCAAAACCTGGCCTGGGCATTTAGCAACAAAATGGTCCGGGGCTTAAGTGGTTAAAGACACAATATGACATCCCCGATGAAGATCGAATTGTAATTTTTGGTTTGAAACGCGTCGGATGAGCCACTTTTCCGCTCCACCCCTGTTGAGGAACCTTGAGATGTGGCAATGTGTCTTCATGTCATTCATATGCCTGTTATCTTTTTTATGATGTGATACTGTATTGTTATGAATTTTTCTACTTTTGTAAAAATAAATTTATATTTGTTATATATATTTTTGATTATTTTTGTTGCCCACATAGTCCCAACCCTAGAGGTTTTCATATTTACAATTTCCAAGGGATGATGGCAACTTCATGAACATCTGTATAGGCTGGTTTATTTACATGTTGGAACAGGAAGGGCCCATCCCCAAACTGTTCCCACAAAGTTGGGAGCATGACATTTTCCAAAATGTCTTGGTATGCTGACGCCCTAAAGGGTATGTAAAGGAAAAAAAAAAATATTTTAATAACAAACATGTCATACTTACCTCCACTGTGCAGCTCGTTTTGCACAGAGTGGCCCCGATCCTCGTCTTCTGGGGTCCCTCGGCGGCTGTCTCAGGCTCCCCCTCGTAAGAACTCATCACCTTCATGCGAGCAAGCGAGCATGGTGATGAGTTCTTGCTGGCGTGCTCCTGTGATACAGCTGGTGGCCATAGCCGCTCACTAAACACTTGGCCCCGCCCCCTGGCGCACCGCGTCATTGGATGTGATTGACAGCAGCGCCAGCCAATGGCTGGCTGCTTTTAATCAACCAATGAATGACCCGAGAAGCAAACGTGTTCACGGCGCAGGACTTTCGAGGGGTAAGGTAAGTAAACGGGGGGCTGGGGGGGCGCTAATCTGCAGATGTTTTTTAACCTTAATGCATTCTTCTTACCTTTACAACCCCTTTAAGAGTTCCCTTCACTGGAACTATAAGGGGACAAGCCCAACCCCTGAAAAACAACCCCACACCATAATCCCCCCTCCACCAAATGATTTGGGCCAGTGCACTAAGCAAGGTCCATAAAGACATGGATGAGCGAGTTTGGGGTGGAGGAACTTGACCAGTGGCGGCCCGTCCATAGAGGGCGCCCGGGCGCCGCCCCCCCTCCCCCAATCAGTAAAAAAAAAAAAAAATCTAAAAAAAAAAAGTTTATTTAAACATGTCCCTTTAAGGATTTTTTTTTTCCAAAAAAGGTCCTTAAGCGCACTGTGTACGAGCGCCGGACGCCGGGAACAGTGCGGTGTGTGTAGCGCCACGTCTGTGCAATCACGGGATTGCAGACGAGGCGCTACATTGGAAGAAAAAAAATGCCGCTGTGGCGTTCTCCATCGCGCCACCCCCCCCCCCCCCCGCTTATTCATTTTTTTTAGGAAATCCCCCCCCCGCTTATTCATTTTTTTTGGACCCCATCCAATCCAGTTCCCACTCCCCCCCCACCCCCCGGGCTTGTAAAAAAAAAAAAAAGTATTTAACATTGGGCGATAATAGCGGCTTATTCAAATGTTTTTTTTTTGTTTTATTTAATTGGTGTAAAAAGCAGCAGGAAGGGAACCCAAACCCCCCCCCCCCCCCCCGCGTATTCAATTGGTTTTTATATTTAATTGGTGGAAATAGCGACTTGGGACTGGAATGTTTCAGGATAAGTCGGACCTGATGAGAACTGATCATATCTGTGCAACTTCAAGTCACAGCGACTTCGAAGTAGTCCATGCGTTACTTTGGTCTCACTTTGATGTGACTTGAGGTCCATAGACCTCCAGAATACACAGGCATTGCTTTAAGTCGCTGCAAAATCGCAGCAAAAAATTGTGGCAGAATCTTGCGACTTTCAGGCTAAAACAGTCTGAAAGTTTGATGCGACTTAAAGCAATGCCTGTGTATTCTGGGGGTCTATGGACCTCAAGTCACATCAAAGTGAGACCAAAGTAATGCAGGGACTACTTTGAAGTCGCTGTGACTTGAAGATATGAACGGTTCTCATTGGAAATCATGGGGTACGACTTGTCATGCAACGTTGAAGTCCCAAGTCGCAGGACAAGTAATGCAGTATGTCCGCAGTCTCTGGTAATCTTGTGCAGTATGTCCGCAGTCTCTGGTAATCTTGTGCAGTATGTCCGCAGTATGTCTGCAGTCTCTGGTCATCTTGTGCAGTATGTCCGCAGTCTCTGGTCATCTTGTGCAGTATGTCCGCAGTCTCTGGTCATCTTGTGCAGTATGTCCGCAGTCTCTGGTCATCTTGTGCAGTATGTCCGCAGTCTCTGGTCATCTTGTGCAGTATGTCTGCAGTCTCTGGTCATCTTGTGCAGTATGCAGTCTCTGGTCATCTTGTGCAGTATGTCCGCAGTCTCTGATAATCTCATGCCCATTTAGAGTCCTTCATAACTAACAGTGTAATTTTTTAGTTTGTTTGCGCCAATCTGTAAGCCTGCGCTATATACCATGATTTGTGATGCTGGGGCTATATACTCTGTGTTGTGATGCTGAGCTGTATACTCCGGACACTATGAGTGGAATACAGGGGACGGAGTGGGTGTATTCTATATGGGGTGTGGCTTATGAGAAGTGGGAGGGACCAAATGTGGAGTGGCGGGGTCTTGCGCCCCCCCATCCTAAAATGTCACCAGCCGCCACTGAACTTGACTGGTGTGCACAGAATCCTGACCTCAATCCGATAGAACACCTTTGGGATGAATTATGTCGCGTACACACGATCGGAAATTCCAACAAGAAAACCGTGCTCTCTGAGCACCTTGTGCAGCTGAGAACAGAGGGTACGTTATCACACAAAAAAGAGGGGGAAATATTTATTATGTTTTTTTTATACCTATAAACAAATGTTTTGCCTTTCATTTCTATTTTAACCACATGCCGGCCGCCATATAGAAAAATGTAGTCAGCAAAGTGGTTTAGTTATCCTGACTGGACGTCATATGACGGGGTCAGCATAACAAACCGCCGTGCGCCCCTGGGAGCGCGCATCGTGGCGATCAGTGGTGCGGTGTGTCAACTTCAATCTAGGTAAAGAGTCTCTGACGGAGACTCTTTACCACGCGATCAGCCGTGTCCAACACTCAGCTTCCCAGGAGACACAGGGCCAGATTACGTTACGCCTCCGCAACTTAGACGCAAGTGCTGTATTCTCAAAGCACTTGCTCCGTAAGTTGCGGCGGCGTAGCGTAAATAGGCCGGCGTAAGCCCGCCTAATTCAAATTTGGAACAGGGGGCGTGTTTTATGTAAATAACTTGTGACCTGACGTGATTGACGTTTTTCACGAACGGCGCATGCTCCGTCTGTGGAATATCCCAGTGTGCATTGCTCCAAAGTACGCCGCAAGGACGTATTGGTTTCGACGTGAACGTAAATGACGTCCAGCCCCATTCACGGACGACTTACGCAAACAACGTAAAATATTCAAAATTCGACGCGGGAACGACGCCCATACTTAACATTGGTACGCCTCATGTACGCCACCATATAGCAGGGGTAACTTTATGCCGGGAAAAGCCTAACGTAAACGGCGTATCTGTACTGCGTCGGCAAGGCGTACGTTCGTGAATTTGCGTATCTAGCTGATTTGCATATTTCTAGGCGTAACTCAGCGTACACGCCCCTAGCGGCCAGCGTAAATGTACAGTTAAGATCCGACGGCGTAAGAGACTTACGCCGGTCAGATCTAATGGAAATCTATGCGCAACTGATTCTAAGAATCAGGCGCATAGATACAACCGCCCAGACTCAGAGATACGACGGCGTATCTGGAGATACGCCGTCGTATCTCCTTTGAGAATCTGGCCCACTGTGTTCAGTGTTCCGCCTATCACGGATGCCCTCTCGTCCGAGACCGAGGACGAGAAGGCATCTGTGATAGGCGGAACACTGAACAGAGGCTCTGCTGGGAAGCTGAGTGTTCTGCCTATCACAGAACAGCAGAAGGAGGAGGCGCGGTTTTTTAAAAAATGGACGGCCGCGGTCTGCATGTTAGGTTACCGGCGTATAAGACGACCCCCGACTTTTAAGAAGAATTTCAGGGGTTAAAAAGTCGTCTTATACGCCGGAAAATATGGTAATAAAAATGCCATAAAACCATCCCCTATTTTGTAGACGCTATAACTTTTGCGCAAACCAATCAATATGCGTTTATTACGATTTTTTTTTACCAAAAATATGCGGAACAATACATATCGGCCTAAACTGAGAAAGAAATTAGTTTTTTTATATATTTTTGGGAATATTTATTATAGCAAAAAGTAAAAAATATTGCTTTTTTTTTTCAAAATTGTTGCTCTTTTTTTGTTTATAGCGCAAAAAATAAAAACCGCAGAGGTGATAAAAAAACACCAAATGACAGCTCTATTTGTGGGAAAAAAATAACGTAAATTGTGTTGGGGTGCAACGTCGCAGTTAAAGCGACGCAGTGCCGTATCGCAATAAAAATGGCCGGGTCATTAAGGGGGTAAATTCTTTCAGGGCTGAAGTGGTTAATCAATGGCTAACACGGCACAATACCTTCTTCCCCTTGGAGGAGGGTTCTGCTCTGTCTAGAAAGGTAGATCCTCGCTGCCTCCCGTGTTCCTCATCTCACCCCCGCAGCCCGGTATAGCAGGAATCCTTTCATCAGCTCAGGCTGTGTTTGCTCCTATGTACGAGAGAATTCACCTGAGCTACTGAACAATGTTGTGATGGGCCTTGGGAATGTACTTTGTGTAAAAGAATATGTTCTTTGTTCTAATAGAACATAATAGAAAGGGAAGGATGGCGGGCATATTGAGGCAGGCAAAACATATAGGGCCAGATTCAGAAAGGATTTACGACGGCGTATCTCCAGATACGCCGTCGTAAGTCCGAATGTGAGGCGTCGTATCTCGGCGCCTGATTCAAAGAATCAGATACACCAGAATTTGTCTAAGATACGACTGACGTAAGTCTCTTACGCTGTTGTATCTTAGGTGCATATTTGCGCTGGCCGCTAGGGGCGCTTCCGTATATTTCCGCGTCGAATATGCAAATGAGCTAGATACGCCGATTCACGAACGTACTTGCGCCCGGCGTATAAATATACGCTGTTTACGTAAGGCGTACGACCGGCGTAACTTTACCCCTCATAAAGCAGGGGTAAGTCATGTTAACCACTTCCAGACCTGCGCACGACGATGTACGTCCTATTTTTAAAGATGGATATCTCGGTAACGGCAGCAGCTGCTGTCACAACCGAGGTATCCATCTTTAGTGTGCGTGGTCTGGAATCCGATAATGGCGGTCTCCGCGGCGGATTCACCGCGAGATCGCCGTTATCGGTGGCGGGAGAGGGCCCCCCCCTCCCGCCGCTCTCCCGCGCCTTCCGCCGCTTACCGGAGCCGTCGGTAGCGGCGGAGGCGATCGGATGCTGTCGGCTGGTGAGCGGGGACGAGACTGAAGGAAAAATCTCCTTCGCCCGTCCCCATAGCTCTGCTGGGCGGAAGTGACGTCAAAACGTCAGTCCTGCCCAGCCTCTTAAAGAGACAAAATTTTTTTTTGGTCATTTGAAAAAATGACATTTTTTATTTATTTTTTATTTTTTGCATTTAAGCCTAAATATGAGATCTGATGTCTTTTTGACCCCAGATCTCATATTTAAGAGGACCTATCATGCTTTTTTCTATTACAAGGGATGTTTACATTCCTTGTAATAGGAATAAAAGTGATCAAATTATTATTATTTTTTTTCAGTGTAAAAAATAATAAAATAAATAAAAATAAATAAGAAAACAAAAAAAAAATTTTTTTTAAAGCGCCCCGTCCCGACGAGCTCGCGCGCAGAAGCGAACGCATACGCGAGTAGCGCCCGCATATGAAAACGGTGTTCAAATCACACAAGTGAGGTATTGCCGCGATCGTTAGAGCGAGAGCAATAATACTAGCCCTAGAGCTACTCTGTAGCTCAAAAAATGCAATCTCTAGAATTTTTTAAACATCGCCTATCGAGATTTTTAAGGGTAAAAGTTTGACGCCATGCCACGACGGGCGCAATTTTTAAGCGTGACATGTTGGGCATCATTTTACTTGGCGTAACATTATCTTTCAAAATATATAAAAAAATTGGGCCAAATTTATTGTTGTCTTATTTTTTAATTCAAAAAAGTTAATTTTTTCCAAAAAAAGTGCGCTTGTAAGACCGCTGCGCAAATACGGTGTGACAAAAAGTATTGGAATGACCACTATTTTATTCTCTAGGGTGTTAGAAAAAAATATATAATGTTTGGGGGTTTTAAGTAATTTTCTAGCAGAAAAAACTGTTTTAGTCTTGCAAACACCGAATCTGAAAAACACCTAAGGTCTGGAAGTGGTTAAGGTATGGACGTCGGAAACGTCGGAACAGCGTCGTATTTTACGTCGTTTGCATAAGTCGTACGTGAATGGGGATGGGCGTACAGTAGGTTACGTTCACGTCGACTAAGCATTGAGCCGGCGTAATTTAGGGAGAAAATTCGACGTGATACTGAGAATGCGCGCGCATGCGCCGTTCGTTAGGCGCGTCATTTTTGCGGGGTCACGATTCATTACCATACAACACGCCCCCTACCAGCCTACTTTGAATTACGCGGGCTTACGACGCCCCATTTACGCTACGCCGCCGCAACTTACGGAGCAAGTGCTTTGTGAATACTGCACTTGCCTGTCTAAGTTGCGGCGGCGTAGCGTAAATAGGATACGCTACGCCCGCACAAAGATGCGCCCAGATACGTGAATCTTGCCCATACTGATTATTTCATGAGCAGGGATCTTTTTGGACTTTAGCAAATTAACCACTTGCTTACCGGGCAATTATACCCCCTTCCTGCCCAGACCAATTTTTAGCTTTCAGCACTCTCACTCTTTGAATGACAATTGCGTCATACAACACTGTACCCAAACTTAATTTTTATATTTTGCCACAAATAGAGCTTTTTTTTGGTGGTATTTAATAGCTGGTGAGATTGTTATTTTTTGCAAAAAAAAACGAAAAAAGACCGAAAATTTTGAAAAAATAAAATAAAACAGTTTTAAAGTTTTTTCTAAAATTTTGCAAACGGGTCATTTTTTTTTCTTCATTGATGGGCACTGATAGGCTGCACTGATGGACAATGATAGGTGGCACTGGTGGGCACTAATGAGACGGCACTGATGGGTAGCACTGAAGGGCACTGTTAGGTGGCACTGAAGGGCACTGATCAGTGGAACTGATAGGTGGCACTGATGGTCACTGCTGGGTGACACTGATTGGTGGCACTGAAGGGCACTGATCAGTGGAACTGATAGGTGGCACTGATGGTTACTGCTGGGTGACACTGATTTGTGGCACTGGTGGGCACTGATTGGTGGCATTGCTATGCACTGACAGGTGGCACTGGTGGGCACTGGCAGGCAGCACTGGTGGAAACACAATCAAAACAGTTTTATAGTTTGTTATAGCTGATCACGTGGTAAGGGGCCGGGATCTTACGCCAATTAACCACTTGATCACCGGGCCTATTTTGGCACTTCTCTCCTTCATGTAAAAATCACAATTTTTTTGCTAGAAAATTAATCAGAACCCCCAAACATTATATATATTTTTTTTAGCAGAATAATTTTATTAGGGAATAAAATGGCGGTCATTGCAACTTTTTTTCTCGCACGGTATTTGCGCAATAATTTTTCAAACGCCTTTTTTTAGGGAAAAAAACAGTTTCATGAATTAAAAAATAACAAAACAGTAAAGTTAGCCCAATTTTTTCATATAATGTGAAAGACGATGTTACGCCGAGTAAATAGATACCTAACATGTCATGCTTTAAAATTGCACACACTCATGGAATGGCGCCAAACTTCGGTACTTAAAAATCTCCATAAGCGACGCTTGAATTTTTTTTACAGAGGAGGTCTAGTGCTAGAATTGTTTCACACGCTCTAACGCACGCGACGATACCTCACATCTGGGGTTTGAACAGTGTTTACATATGTGGGCGGGACTTGCATGCGCGTTCGCTTCTGCACGCGAGCTACCGGGACTGGGGCGTTTTAATTTTTTTTTTATAGCTTCAAAGGGTAATATTGAACCCTACGGACTAAGACTGGGTTGCTATTAAAGTTTATGTGTGTTTAAAGGCAGGTGTCCCAATAATTTTGACAATATAGTGTATATTTATTATTAGCAAAATTACAATATTAGACCATACACATACATACATGTGTGCAATGTGCACTAAAAAAATTAATAAAAAGTCCACTGTGTATGTAAAGGGATTCCACCACCACTACAATGATATATACAGTAAGTCCAATGTGTAACTTACCTATCCTAAAAATATCACACACACACATCCCCGTTCTCGTTCTGTAACGAGCAATCGAGGGTGCCCGGCAGTCATCGCGCCTCCCGGGAACTTGCATCAGTTCAAGGGGCACGCGCCGCCGGAGGCGTCTTAAAGAGCCAACGTACAGCTACGACAGCTCGCGCAGGGGAGCCAACCTGCCGCAGTATAACTGCGGCGGCTGGTCCAGAAGCAGTTAATGCACACTGTGCTCTAGACAGTGGTCAGAGGAGGGCTGTAATACTGTACAGTGCTAAGCATGCCACACTACTAAGCACGCTATGGTCGCTACCCTGCTTGCTGGGAGGGAAAACACTCACAGGCTTTACAGGCGGCGTTGAGAGGAAAGTGGAAGTTTGTGTGGAAAAACATCCCTCCCTCACATTTTCGGTGTGAGAATCTGTCCACAGGACAACTATTAGTCCATTGTTGAAAGAAAGCCATAAGAAGTCCAGTTTTCAGTTTGTTAGAAGCCATGTGCAGGACACAGCAAACATGTGGAAGAAGGTGCTCTGGTCAGATGAGACCAAAATTTTACTTTTTGGCCTAAAAGCAAAATGCTATGTGTGGTGGAAAACTAACACTGCACATCACCCTGAACACACCATCCCCACCGTGAAACATGATGGTGGCAGCATCATGTTGTGGGGATGCTTTTCTTCAGCAGGGACAGCGAATATGGTCAGGGTTGATGGCAAGATGCATTGAGCCAAGTACAGGGCAATCTTAGAAGAAAACCTTTTATGCCACGTACACACGATCGGATTTTCCATTCGGAAAAACCTTGGATGGTTTTTCCGACGGAATTCCGCTCAAGCTTGGCTTGCATACACACGGTCACACAAAAGTTCTCTGAACTTTCGACCGTCAAGAACACGGTGACGTACAACACTACGACGAGCCGAGAAAATTAAGTTCAATGCTTCCGAGAATGCGTCAAATTGTTTCCGAGCATGCATCGGAATTTTGCGCGTCGGAATTGCGACAGATGATTGGAATTTTTTCCATCTGAAATTTGAGAACCAGCTCTCAAATTTTTGTTGGCGGAAATTCCAACAGGAAAAGTCTGATGAAGCATACACATCCGATTGTCTCTCGGGGGATCAGGAGGGAATTTTTTCCCCTGCTGTAGCAAATTGGATCATGCTCTGCTGGGGTTTTTTGCCTTCCTCTGGATCAACTGTGGGTATGGAGTTGGGTGTATAGGATTGTACTGTGTTTTTTATTTTGTTTTTTTATTTTTTTGTGGTTGAACTGGATGGACTTGTGTCTTTTTTCAACCTGACTAACTATGTAACTATGTAACTATGTAACACATGGTCGGAATTTCCAACCAAAAGCTCACATCGGACTTTTCTTGTCGGAAATTCCGACTCTGTGTACGGGGCATTAGAGTCTGCAAAAGACCTGAGACTGGGTGGAGGTTCACCTTCCAGCAGAACAGCGACCCTAAACATACAGCCAGAGCTACAATAGAATGGTTTAGATCAAAGCATATTCATGTGTTAGAATGGCCCAGTCAAAGCCCAGACCTAAATCCAATTGAGAATCTGTGGCAAGACTTGAAAATTGCTGTTCCCACACGCTCTCCATCCAAACTTAGCACATAGTTTGAGATATTTTGCAGAGAAGAATGGGCATAATTGTGACTCTCTAGATGTGCAAAGCTGGTAGAGACATCTCCAAAAAGACTTGCAGCTGTAATTGCAGTGAAAGGAGGTTCTACAAAGTATTGCCTTAGATGGGCTGAATACAAATGCACACCACACTTTTTACATATTTATTTGTAAAAAAGAATGAAACTCCGTTATCATTTTCCTTCCACTTCACAATTATGTGCCACTTTGTGTTGGTCTATCACATAAAATCCCAATAACACCTTTTTTTGAAGGGGTATGAATACTTTTTCAAGGCACTGTTTGCTCCATTTTTGTATTCTACTTTGGATATTTTCAATAAAGCTTAGCTTTTTTTATGCTGCATAGTCCTATTAGTAACTTTCCTTCTGGGTCCCTCACAGCCCATTGTTTTGTACTGTTTTGAGTTGAGTTACCTAGACCACACCAAATAAATTCTTGATGAGTCAGCAGACGTTGGCCGGTGGTAAGTTTGTGTTTAGTCCTTACCATACTCTATTATTGCATTCTGTGTAGTCATTGGTGATCATTATCTAATTTGTCTTTTAAAGCAACTTTAAGTATTTATAGATACATATCCCCCTAAGGCCGCGTACAGACGAGCATACATGTACGATGAAACCGGTCCGCCGGACCGTTTTCACCGTACATGTATGCCCGGGGATTTCTGTATGATGGCTGTACTCACCATCATACAGAAATCCGCGCGTAAACAATACGCGGGGCGTGTCCGCGCCGTCGCGGCGACGATGACGCGGCGACGTGGGTAGCCCTGCCAGTTAAATGCTTCCACGCATGCGTCAAAGTCATTCGACGCATGCGAGGGATGGCGGGCGCTCGGACATGTACGGTAGGTCTGTACAGACGACCGAACATGTCCGAGCGGGCAGGATTCCAGCGGGCTGTTTTAAAACAAGTCCAGAAATATTTGCCCGCTGGGAAAAGGCCCGGCGGGCAAATGTTTGCTGGAATCCTGCCCGCTCGTGCCTACACACGACCGAACATGTCTGCTGAAACTGGTCCGCGGACCAGTTTCAGCAGACATGTTCGGTCGTCTGTACGGGGCCTTAAGGGTAAGGCGCCTCAAAAAAACTGGAAAAACATCCTCTGCACTGCAATTAGCTGAAGCAAAATTGCAAAAATTCTTTAGGAAAAAAAAACACTTTCATGAATTAAAAAAAAACTGAAGAGTAAACTTAGCCCAATTTTTCTGTATAATGTGAAATATGATGTTACGAGTAAATACATACCCAACATGTCATGCTTTGAAATTGCACACACTCGTGTAATGGTGACAAACTACAGTACCTAAAAATCTCCATAGTCGGCGCTTTAAAAAAATAACGGTTACCAGGTTAGAGTTTGATTTGAACGCCATTTACATATGCGGGCACGACTTACGTTTGCGTAAGTTAGCGTTTGCGTAAGTTAGAGTGTGATTTGAACGCCATTTACATATGCGGGCACGACTTACGTTTGCGTTTTCTTTGCTGCGTGAGCTTGCGGGGACAGGGGTGCTTTAAAAAAAAAAACATGTATTTATTTATTTATTTTTACATTGTCATTTTTATTAATGTCACAAGGAATGTAAACATCCCTTGTGACAGTAATAGGTGGTGACAGGTACTCTTTATGGAGGGATTCCTTTGCACTTAAATATATTATACTTTGAACTTCAAAATATTCAGATCGCCAAAAACGGCGATTCTGAAAACTGTCCTTTTTGTTAAAACCAGCGCTGTTGGCAGCAGAGTAAACAGGAAGTGACGTTGTGACGTCAGTTCCGTGTTTACAGAAAGAAGACTGGAAACAAAGCTTCGTTAGTCTCTCTCTAGCCGGCGGAAGTGCCGTCGTGTCTCAGGGTTCCTGGTGGGACGAGTGGCAGAAGGCAGGGGGAGGGGGGGGGGGTCGTCCCTGTTGTAATATATGTTGTAATATGTTGGCCCGGGCCGATTTGTGTGGGATATTGTATATATGTATATATATATATATATATATATGTGTGTATATATATATATATATATATATATATATATATATATATATATATATATACATGTTGTATTATTATATTATAAGTCCAAAATTGACCAGGCCAGATTTCAGTTGACATTTGGTACCTGTTTAGATAATTACATGTTACACATCAAAAGAGGCTTGTCGATTGTCAATATGCAAAGGTCCAAGATAAGTCTATTTTACACATCAAACCTGTAATTACATGTTACACATCAAAAGACGCTTGTCGATTGTCAATAGGCAAAGAGACAGGATGAGTCTATTTTACACAAACCATTACTCAGGCCACATGTAATCTAATTACATATTAGAGGAAGCTTATTAGTATGCAAGAATGGAAAATTAGGAATAGGTGATGATTGAAGCCGTCTCCGGCTGGGGTCATTATCTGTCACTCTGAAAGACAGGGTGTAGATCAAAGACGGCCAATCAAATTGCTCAGCTATTCAATGGATAGGGAATATAATTCTGGAGATCAATCTTGTTACTGAGAATATTCTCTGTATATTCTCTGTATGAATATGGCACAGGTCTAGAAGTGATCAGAATATTCTCTGTGTATTTTCTGGGTATGGCACAGGTCTAGAACTGATCTAGTCAGAAGGGACTTTGAATTAGTCTGTTGGATTTGTATCATCTGTGGAATTTGGACTTTATTCTGTATTGGAAGTCAAATAAATGCACTCTCTGGAGAGCCTGGTGTGTTGCTGCGGAAGAACATAATTTATAGTCATCATACTAACATCTAAATATCAATTATCTAACCGTACTCCAAAATATATATGACTTCACTACAGTCCCCTCTCGCTGCTCCAGTATAACAGCCGAGCATCGCTCCTTATCCCTATAGAGCTGATCGCCCACTCTAGAAAAACGATACCGGGATGATGCCTGCAGCTGCATATCATCCCGGTATAACCCCCTAAAGCCGAGGCCTCATATATGCGTACGCTCGGCAGGAAGGAGTTATCCCCGGTGCTTCTTGCACTACACAGTCATATTTGACGTAACTGGAAAGCGTAAGACTATGAAAGTCTGTCGTACAATGTCTATCTAAATGCAAATATATTTCTGAGATTTAAACTGGGCTTTCACTTTGAGTGAAGGCAGGAAATGATGAGGGTGGTAGGCTTATATGGCATCAGGGAAGCCAAAGGATGATGGATTGAATAAAATCTTATTAGAAGATAGAAGAACTCTCAACCCTCATTTTTCAATTTTTATTTTGTACACCTGTATATACTAATAGAGAGAGAGAGAGAGCGAGAGAGATAACAAACTTTTCTTCTACTGAGGTGGTCCCATGTTGAACCCTCCTACTGATTACTTATAAGAGTGCTGAAATGTGGGAAGTTTTCCCATGCTCCAGTTAGCTAATTGGCCCCTTCAGTCAATGAAACAATTTTAAGAAGGGGAAATACAATTGTTTCGTTAAGTAAATAGACCAATTTACCAACTAGAGCATGGGAAAATTCCCAACTTCCAATCCGGTGATACTCTAATAGAGAATCCCACCGAGATTCCCTTCAGCCTTTATCTGTCATAGACTGGATGTGGGAGCCTTTGTTCACAAAACTTTAACTAATTTTATTTTTTTTCTTCTAACAGCAATGAACCTAGAAATAAGGAGGGTCCTCTAAATTATTGTTAAATTTTGGATTATGGTAGAGGGTTTTTCTATTTAATTTCAAACTTATTACAGCAAACCCGTCAGCTGAAGACAAATATCCACTAATAATATGCAGAAAAGCACCTCCAGATAATCTGTAAAGAATGCCTGCAAAACCCTAATGCCGCGTACACACGATCGTTTTTTCGGGATGTAAAAAAATGAAATTTTTAATGGTCTAGAAAAAACAACGGGCTAGATTCAGGTAGGGGGACGTAAGTTTGTGCGGGCGTAGCGTATGTTATTTACACTACCCCGCCGCAATTTAGAGAGGCAAGTGCTGTATTCACAAAGCACTTGCCTCCTAAGTTATGGCGGCGTATCGTTAATGGGCCGGCCTAAGCGCGCCTAATTCAAATGTGGAACAGGGGGGCGTGTTTTATGTAAATGACTCGTGACCCGACGTGATTGACGTTTTTCACGAACGACGCATTGCTCCAAAGTACGCCGCAAGGACGTATTGGTTTTGACGTGAATGTAAATTACTCCAGCCCCATTCACGGACAACTTACGCAACCAACGTAAAATTTTCAAATTTCGACGCGGGAGCGACGGCCATACTTAACATTGGCTAGGCCAGCTATTTGTTCGACTAACTTTACGCCGGAAAAAGCCTTACATAAACAACGTAAAAAAATGTGCCGGCGCACGTACGTTTCTGAATCGGCGTATCTAGCTTATTTGCATATTCTACGCCAAACTCAATGGAAGCGCCACCTAGCGGCCAGCGTAAATATGCACCCTAAGATACGACGGCGTAGGAGACGTACGCCGCTCGTATCTTAGCCTAATTTAAGCGTATCTGGTTTCCAGAATACGCTTAAATTTACGACGGTGTCGATTCAGAGTTACGATGGCGTATCTACTGATATGCCGGCGTAACTGTACCTGAATCTAGCCCAACGTTTTTTTCAACCCGATCGTTAAACCTGCCTTGCCTACACACGATCGTGAAAAAAAAAATGCTCTAGCAAAGCGCGTGACGTACAACACGTACGACGGCACTATGGGGAAGTTCCATTCGGATGGCACCACCCTTGGGGCTGCTTTTGCTGATTTTGTGTTAGTAAAAGACGATTCGCGCTTTTCAGTCTGTTACAGCGTGATGAATGTGCTATCTCCATTACGAACACTAGTTTTACTAGAACAAACGCTCCCGTCTCATAACTTGCTTCTGAGCATGCGTGTTTTTTTCACGTCGTTAAAGCCCACACACAACCCATTTTTACGACTTTAAAAACAACGTGAAAAATAGATCATATTCTAAATTTTTAATGCCCATTTTTTATGTCGTGAAAAATGCTCTGGAGCCCACACACAATCGTTTTTTAATGACATTAAAAAAAATAACATTTTTTACAACCCAAAAAACGGTCGTGTGTACGTGGCATTAGAATCCAAGCCCATGTAATGTTCTGGTCCTTGATTTCAATCCGAGTTGGCATTGAGTCCATTCCTAGTGCTTGTTTAGCTTTGCGTCCTGTAAGGTTCTTTGCATTAAAAGCAAGGAAGCATAAAAACATATATTCTGCTATAAAAAAAACAAGAGGTAGAATGTGTTGCTATGGCTTTTTTAATTAATTTAATAGCATAAATACATGTAGTAGCTGGTCTCCCCCTATTCATATGCTAATGAAATTGTTGGACTAGTTCATGAGCTTAGGACAGGAAGTGATGCTACAGGAAGTACAGGGAAGGTAAAGGACTTGAACACAACCATGTGCTCAAGACAAAGGAGCAGTACTGGTAGTTTTGGAGGACTCTGGGAAGCAAGGAGCAATCTGGAAGAAAAACTTCATCACAAGGAAAAACCAAGTGTAATTGCATACATTGTCCATGCTCAGTTTCTAGGAAGGATAGATAGCGTGTGCACGTGTATGTTGGATGCATATTTTGTAATATTCTGTATGTCTTATAATTTTACTGAGTGTAAATACAGCATTTTTGTTTAGTAAAGCAAACATTAATACACTACAGAGATTTTTTATGCTTCCTCGCTTATACCGCAAACAACGTTAACAGACAGAAAAAAAAGCCCTAATCCCTGCCTCACCATTCAATACTCTGTTGCTAGACCCATAGTACCAACAATGCAGACAGGGACATAAATCGATGCTCAGCAAATCACCTGGGATCCAGGCACTCCACAGGGACATAGAGATTGCTATGTGCTTTTAGAATGTTTTTAGGATGTGCCAGGTTCACTTTTAACAATACGGCTGACTGCACTAGATTGGCCCTAACATGGATGTATTTAAAGGATGAGTTCACCTTTTCGTAACGTAACATATTCAGGGTGTAACATGTTACGAATGGACCACCCCCCCGTACCACCATGAACCCCGCTGTGACAGCTGGCAGGTGTTTTCCTCCCCACCAGCTGTCACTGATTGACAGGACTCTGTGCATAGAAAACTACAAGGCACTGTAGCCTTTGTGGCCCTGACTGTAGATATAGCAGCCATTGATGTATGGATGGTGCAGGGGTCTGGTAACAAGGACTAGATGTGCTCACAGTGGAGTGGTGGGAGTCTCCCTCCAGCAGACATGGATGAATGACTGCTGTCCACTATGTCATTAGCTTCACCACGCATGTGGCCCGATTGGCCGAAATTGGCTGAGCATGTATGAGCTTGCCCTAGCCCGGCAGGCTTTGGAACTGTGCATAGCAGTTCCAATGCCGGCCCGCGCCATATTTTTCAACGGGCAGCCGCCGTCTAAAACGGGCATTTTACAGGCAGCTCGAAAACAGATTGAAATTTTACGGGCGTTGGCAACACTGCAGACACCTTGCTCCAGGGGGGGGGCACGATGCACCCCCTTGCCACCCAATGTGAATGCCCATGTCCCAGGACTGGGGGGGGGGGGGGCAGGGTTGGCTGAAGAAATGTTTGCTTAATATTTTTTGCTGCAGCCACAGAGGGGCGCAGGGAACCAGTGTCACTCACTTTTTTTCCGCACCCCCAGATCACACCAATTTCAATGTTTGGTGCACCCCTATTGGTATACAATTAAAATACTACTAAATGCAATTAGCCCCAAGTATAAAACACAGAAGAAAGGTGATAAATCATACAGTATATGCGGTATATTTCCGTATATATTTCCAATAATCAGTAGAACGCACGGTGCTGCTTAGAATGTTGCTTGAGCACAGCTGACATTAAGCCTCTCACGGTCTTCCGTCTATATAAAGGACGCATTATTTTCCAAGTATTTCCAATATCATTTCCGATTCAAATTGTCTGTGCCGTCTCAGCGGGTCCCCGGGTCCCCCGTGAATTTCTAAAAGACAGGTTTTAATCAGTTTCCAGACATCAAAAGAATCGTTACAAGCCGGCACTGTATAAAATATTGTCTCTGTTCCTTAAATATTAAACAAATACCTTATTTTTTGATTTAATTAACTTAAGTTATGCGTTGGGCCAGTTATTGCAGTTTTGAAGAGGAACTCCAGACAAGAAACCTTATCCAAAGGGTTGCTGCCTTTTCTACATTTCCTGTTCAGACTGGCAGTTTACACTGGTTCTACTACTAAACAAATTGCCTACTATAATGTACAAATTTTTCTTAAGCTGGCAAGTAATTATACTAGAAAGACAAGAAACGGGGGGTGCGCACGCCCATGCACCAATGGCCAATAAGAGAGAATTAACCTTTGTTGGTTATAAAGTATATCATGGAAAGAAAGAAAAGGCAAGTGAGGCCCCGTACACACGTCCAAGGAACTCGACGTGCCAAACACATCGAGTTCCTCGTCGAGTTCTGTGTTGAAGCCGCCGAGGATCTCGGCGGGCCAACTTTCCTCATTGAACAACGAGGAAATAGAGAACATGTTCTCTATTTGGCCCGACGAGTTCCTCATCGGCTTCCTCGGTGAAAAGTGTACACACGACCGAGTTTCTCGGCAGAATCCAGCTCCGATCGAGTTTCTGGCTGAATTCTGCCGAGAAACTCGGTTGTGTGTACGGGGCCTGAGGGAAAAAGCTATTTGATCCCCTGCTGATTTTTTACGTTTGCCCACTGACAAAGAAATTATCAGTCTATAATTTTAATGGTAGGTTTATTTTAACATTGAGAGACAGAATAACAACAAAAATATCCAAAAAAATGCATTTCAAAAAAGTAATTTTAACCTCCTGAGCGGTGTTCCCGAGTCTGACTCGGGGTGAGATTTTTTGTCTACTATCGGTAACCCAGAGTCAGACTCGGGCTCGCCTCGCTGAATCCACAGGCTTGGTTTACTTACCTTGTCCCTGGATCCAGCGATGCCACCGCGCTGTGTGAGCGAGCGGGTGCTCGCTCGATTCACACAGTGCCTCTGTGTGCCGCCGATCTCCGTTCCCTGCGACGTTACGACGCACGGGAGCGGAGAACGGCGCCAAATTCAAAAAGGTAAACAAACACCTTACATACAGTATACTGTAATCTTATAGATTACAGTACTGTATGTAAAAAATACACACCCCCCTTGTCCCTAGTGGTCTGCCCAGTGCCCTGCATGTTCTTTTATATAATAAAAACTGTTCTTTCTGCCTGCAAACTGTAGATTGTCCATAGCAACCAAAAGTGTCCCTTTATGTCAAAAATGGTTTTAGAGCAGATAGAAAACAGCGATAATAAAATATAATCACTTGCAGAATTGTGCGCTAGCGATTTGTGGGGAAATTCGTCATAAAAAAATAAAAGTAATGACAGCGACAATTCTGCAACTGAGCAAATTTCAGTGATTTTGAGTTGATTACATTATTGAATAATTGTTATTTTAATTATATTATTATTTGTTATAATTATTTATAATTATTTATTATATATATAATTTATAATTTTGTTTTTAAAAAAATTTCATACCCGGGATGCCTATTAGATTCTTGTTTGGGTCAGATTTAAGTGAGTTATTCCTAAGATTACAGGCCTACAGTATAAAACGCCAAATTTCCTTGCAAATAATGGTACCGCTTTCAGCACCTTTTTTCTGAAATAATCATACCGCCAGGGAGGTTAATGAGTGGAAATAAGTATTTGACCCCTTTCACAAAAAATTACTTAGTACTTGGTGGAAAAACCCTTGTTGGCAATCACAGAGTGAGACGTTTCTTGTAGGTTTGCACACATCTCTGGAGGGATTTGTCCACTCCTCTCTGCAGATCCTCTCCAGGTCATTAAGGTTTCGAGGCTGACGTTCAGAACCTTCAGCTCCCTTCACATATTTTCTATGGGATTATGGTCTGGAGATTGGCTAGGCCACTCCAGGACTTTCATAAGCTTCTTGTGTAAAATTGCGTCAAAATTGAAGGTGTCGTTTGCCAGGTGTTACTGTAAATGCACAGCAAATGTGCCACAAACATTCCTACATGCCCAGATTCAGATAGGAGTTACGCCGGCGTATCTCCGGATACGCCGTTGTAACTCTGAGTGGCGGGGTCGTATCTATGCGACTGATTCGTAGAATCAGTTACGCATAGATTTCCCTAAGATCCGACCGGCGTAAGTCTCTTACACCGTCATATCTTAGGCTGCATATTTACGATGGCCGCTAGGTGGCGCTTCCATAGATTTACACGAGGAATATGCAAATTAGGTAGATACGCCGATTCAGAAACATACGTCCACCCGGCGCATTTTTTTACGTCGTTTAAGTTAGGCTTTTTCCGGCGTAAAGTTACCCCTGCTATATGAGGGGTATCCTATGTTAAGTACGGACGTCGGGCCAGCGACTTTTCCGTCGATTACGTCGTTTGCGTAAGTTGTTGGCACACTAATATGTTTAGTAAGGTCACGTGGTGACACTTTAACCACTTAACCCCCTGACCATATTGCTGGTCAAAGACCAAGCCACTTTTTGCGATCCGGCACTGCGTCGCTTTAACTGACAATTGCGCGGTCGTGCGACGTGGCTCCCAAACAAAATTTACGTCCTTTTTTTCCCACAAATAGAGCTTTCTTTTGGTGGTATTTAGTATTTAGTTATTATTTCGGATTTTCAAATTTTATGGTTTTCGGACTTTGGAATCTTCGGATATTCATTCTTATTTTCGGATTTTAGAATTTACGAATTCTCGGAAAATTTGTTAAACGGGGTTTTGTTAATTCGAATATTTATGAATCAACTAATTTGTTGAAAAAACGAATTCAGAACTAAACTAACTGAACACGTCTATTACCAAGAAATTGAACAGGTGTACCTAATAGTGTCCGGTGAGTGCATATTGTACATTTACATGACCAGTGTAGATAAGATGTCCCACCTTGTTGGGTGACTGCCCGACCATGAGTATTCACCATCCCCCTTGCTATTACCCAAATGAATGAGACCACACATGAATTGGAGTACAAATGGCCATTGCAGCCTTTTTATTATCAAAAACAACTTATCAGCCTGTTGGTCTTATGACGGCACCCAGAATTCCAACTTGTTCCACTTGTAACACTGCGGGACCTTTTACCATACCAGGCCTCCAGCCCTGACACACCAGCTCGGAGACAACCCACACCCAAAGTGCAACCATTACCGTATTCCAGCTAATCTTAGTAACTGGAATACACCAGATGGGCACATACCACTGATGAGCCCCACACACTTCCATCTCAACCGTTTTTTCTTCCACCATCAAAAGACCAACCACCACCACACGATCAGCTGCCATGACGTCCTTTGCTCATATTGCACCTGCAAAGAGATAAAGCAAACCAGAAAAAAAAAAAAAACAGGGTGGGTGGGAAACTCCCTGCTTGTCGCCTGTCCCCTCTCTGCCGTCCAGGAGACCCCAGCTATCCCTTAACTAACTACCACAAACCAGTAGTGTATTTAGGTTTTTGTGCTGCCCTAGGCCTGACTAAACTCGTGCCCCCCCTAATTTAAATATGACCCACCCTGTACTGTCAAGGCCACACCCCATTCTGTTTAAGACCCACCCTGAAATTGTTTGAGTGGGGACACTAGTTCTGAGCGCCTGAGGCAATGGATTCCCTTAATTTGCATAGATTTCCTCTCACTTCCTGTTTGGCTATGGGGCAGGAAGTGAAGGGAAATCTCTGCAATGGGTCAGGGATGGTAAAAAATAAACTGACAGGGGCTATAACCCTCCCTTACTCTATCCAAAATGAAAAAAAAAAAGTGTTGCCTATAGTTTTTACTTTAAGCACAAATTTCTGATCATTTTATGGAGAGGACTAAGAAGATAGCAGAAAACATATAGCACAGCGAGGAAAGTTTGTGGTCCAGGATGATAGGACAGTCAAAATTAGAAGCAGTCCCCCCCCCCACACAGTTGCGGAATGCTGGCCACCCGCATACCAGAAGCAGTGCGGCCACTTTATGCGGGCACTAGACTAATTTGCCTCTCAGCCCAGTCCACCCCATAAGGCTAGTGTATCGCAAGCCAGCGGGGACTCTTTCCGTGCTGCCCTCCTGCAAAGTGCTGCCCTATGCCAGGGCCTTGTCAGCCTAGGCCAGGATACATTGTTGCCACAAACCCCTCCTTATCCTGTTGCTCCAACCAATCCACCTCTCCCCCATTCTCCACCTACAATCCTACCTTAACCCCATAGTTGCTTCCCCTTCTCACTGTCATGCCGGCCCTGCACTATCTTTCACTTTAGTTTCTCTTGCTCCGGTCCTTACTTTATAGTTCCACTGTAAGGGGCAGATCCACAGAGATCTGCACCGGCGCAGCGTATCAGAGATACGCTACGCCGCCGTACCTTACCTGGCTTTAGTTCGAATCCTTAAAGATTTTGCGCCGTAAATTACGGCGGCGTAGTCTATCTCTGGCGGCGTAACGGCGCGTAATTCAAATCGGCGATTAGGGGGCGTGTTTCATTTAAATGAAGCGTGTCCCCGCGCCGAATGAACTGCGCATGCGCCGTCCCTAAATTTCCCGCCGTGCATTGCGCTAAATGACATCGCAAGGACGTCATTTTTTTTAACATAGATGTGAATTACGTCCATCCCGATTCACGGACGACTTACGCAAAAAAATTAAAAAATTCAAATGAAACGCGGGAACGACGGCCATACTTAACATGGCAAGTCTAACTATACGCCGCAAAACAGCAGCTTTAACTATACGCCGGAAAAAGCCGACTAGAGACGACGTAAGAGAATGCAACGGCCGCGTGTACATTCGTGGATCGTCGGAAATAGCTAATTTGCATGCTCGACGCGAAAAACGACGAGAACTCCACCCAGCGGACGCCGAAGTATTGCATCTAAGATCCGAAGGCGTACGAAGCCATACGCCTGTCGGATCTAACCCAGATGCCGTCGTATCTTGGTTTGAGGATTCAAACCAAAGATACGACGCGGGAAATTTGAAAGTACGCCGGCGTATCAGTAGATACGCCGGCGTACTCGTTCTGTGGATCTGCCCCTTAGTATTTAGATTGATTGGAAAATGATACACGTGTGTGTGGCCAGCGTTGAAAAGATAGATGAGCAGCAGGGAGGGGTGGTGAATGGAGAGGCCTTGTAGGTCACATAAGATAATGGAGAACATAACAGAAAAAGATGACAACACATGTTGCAGAAGGAAGACGGTATAATGTGGAAACTTGTACAAATAAATAAGCAATTGTAATAAAAAAGCCGAAGAAGCAGAAGTAAAGAAACACAAATAAAAGATTGAAGAAAGGAATTAAGTCCTCCCCCCATCTCCCTTCCTAAGCTGGGGTCCCATTATTTATAGCAATAGAAGCTTTGCTGGACATAAGTGGACTACTTTGCTTTCTTTACACTTTCATTTAGAGCACTCGTTTGTTCACCAGAGCAGATCGACAGCATTTCTTATTTGCTGATTGCTACGTTTTCATTTATGTACGTCTCCCTTGTTATTTTAAGCCTATTGCTAGGTCTTGATTGCCGACCTATTGTATATACTTTGGACGCACTTTTATTTCTGCTGGGGTTACGTCTGTTGCTGAGGCCACTCTGCCCGCTGATACTGACGGATCATTTTCTGCTTGTTTGTGCGCATATTTATACCCTCCGCTGTACACTCGCTCTGCACAGACCTGCTATATTGTGGAGGCACTGCATCTATTATATATCTCCATTATTATGTACTATATTACTTTGTATTTCCCTGCAGATCAAATGAAGAATAGAAGTTTGCTGCAACTAGCAAAGCGATAGCAATACCACCAGCAAGGAGTGTACCGACTTTTTTTTTTTTATACACACTTTTCAGATATTTATTTGTAAAAAAAAAAAAAATCCATTTATAATTTTCCTGCCACTTCACAATTATGGCCGGGATTCAGAGAGATCTGCACATCTTTAGATAGGCGTAGCGCATCTCATATGCGCTACGCCGACGTAACATTGAGAGGCAAGCTGAGTATTCACAAAACACTTGCTCCCATATTTACGCCGGCGTAACGTAAATGGGCCGGCGTAAGCCCACGTAATTCAAAGTAGCAAGGCAGTGGGCGTGTTGTATTATAATGAAGCGTGACCCCATGTAAATGCATGGCCGAACAAACGGCGCTTGCGCGCGCATGCTCAGTATCACATCGAATTTACTCCCTAAGATACGCCGGGTCCATTCATGCGACATGAACGTAACCTACGCCCAGCCCCATTCACGTACGACTTACGTAAACGACCTAAAATACGACGGCTGTTCCGACGTCCATACCTTAACATGACTTACCCCTGCTTTATGAGGGGTAAACTTACGTAAAAGGCGTAGCTTACTGCGACGGGCACAAGTACGTTCGTGAATTGACGTTTCTAGCTCATTTACATATTCGACGCATAAATCAACGGAAGCGCCCCTAGCGGCCAGCGTAAATATGCACCCAAATACGATGGCGTAGGAGACTTACGTCGGTCGTATGTTTCCAAAATGTAGGCGTATCTGCTTTCCTGAATAAGCGTATAGATACAACGGTGCACATTTTGACTTACGACGGCGTATCTGGAGATACGTCGTCGTAAGTCCTTTCTGAATCCGGGCCTATGTGCCTCTTTGTGTTGGTCTATCACATAAAATCCCAACAAAATAAATTTATGATTTTGGTTGTGACATGACAAAATGTGAAAAAGGGGTATGAATACTTTTTCAAGGCACTGTATTTGGAAAAAAAAATGATTTTAACCACTTGCTGACCAGCCGCCGCCGGCTTACTGCGGCAGCATGGCACGGGTGGGCGAAACGACATTATGTTACGTCGCTTCGCCCTGTGGCCACTAGGGGTGCGCTCGCACCGCCGCCGGAGGCACGCGTGCAGGCTCTGCTCGCCCTGGAGCCGATGCGAGTGCCCGGCGGGGGCGGTGACCGCTGGGCACCCGCGATCGCTCGTGACACAGTGAGAACTGAGATCTGTGTGTCTAAACACAGTATAAGTATGAACAGCGATCTGTCATCTCCCCTAGTAAGTCCCATCCCCCCTTCAGTTAGAACACAGAGAGGGAACACAGTTAACCCCTTCCTCACCCCCTAATGTTAGCCCCTTCCAGTGACATTTGTATAGCACTAATCACTGTAAAATTGTCAATGCTCCCAAAAATGTGTGAACAGTGTCCGATGTGTCCGCCATAATGTCATAGTCCCGATAAAAATCGCAGATCGCCGTCATTACTAGTAAAAAAAAAAAAAAATAAAAATGCCATAATTCTATAACTTTTCCTGGAGTTAAACTCACTCCTGATCAGTGCCTTGCTGCTCTATCATCTGGCTGCACCCATGCAGCCTCTGACTCCTCTCAGAGGAATGGGAGTTCACTGACTCCCTCCTGGGGCCCTGAGCCATAGTCAGGTCACAACTAAATAGCCCAACACACAGCTGTGCAATCAGCATGCCTTTCTTTCCCAAATCTGGCGTAAACCAGCAATCTTTAACCACTTGCTTACTGGGCACATATACCCCCCTCCTGCCCAGGTGAAATTTCAGCTTTCGGCACTGCGTCGCTTTAACTAACAATTGCGCGGTCGTGCGACGTGGCTCCCAAACAAAATTGACGTCCTTTTTTCCCCACAAATAGAGCTTTATTTTGGTGGTATTTGATCGCCAGTGCGGTTTTTATTTTTTGCGCTATAAACAAAAAAGAGCGTCAATTTTGAAAAAAATACAATATTTTTTACTTGTTGCTATAATAAATATCCCAATTTAAAAAAAAAAAAACATTTTTTTCCCTCAGTTTAGGCCGATACGTATTCTTCTACATATTTTTGGTAAAAAAAAATCGCAAAAAGCGTCTGGTTTGCGCAAAAGTTATAGCGCCTACAAAATAGGGGACAGAATTATTATTTTTTATTTTTTTTTGTTTACTAGAAATGGCGGCGATCTGCGATTTTTATTGGGACTGCGACGTTATGGCGGACACATCGGACACTTTTGACACATTTTTGGCGCCATTCACATTTATACTGCGATCAGTGCTATAAATATGCACTAATTACAGTATAAATGTGACTGGCATTGAAGGGGTTAACACTAGGGGGTGAGGAAGGGGTTAAATGTATTCCCTGCATTGTGTTCTAAGGGGGAAGGGGGGTGACTGGGGGAGGGGTGACCGATCTATGTCCCTATGTACAAGGGACACAGATCGGTCTCCTCTCCAGAGACAGCACCGCTGTCTCTGTGTAAAACGGCAATGAGAGATGATCTCATATGTTTACATATGAGATCATCTCTCATTGGCCGCACAGATCGCATCGCAAACGGCCACTCTGATTGGCCGTTCGCGGCGATCTGTAATTGGCTGTGTCCAAGGGACACGGCCAACAAAGGGGCGGACGTCAATTGACGTCCTCTTGGATTTTCGGATCCGCGCTGTAGCCGTCATTTGACTATAGCGCGGATCCCAAGCGGTTAAGGTCACACAGGGTCCCACCGCCACAATTATATATATATGCACTATTTGGCACTTTTTGATAGTTTCATCATTTTATTTGCATTTGTTAATCAGTTGCCTTTAATTGCACCTTTGCACTTTATCATTGGTAATATTGATGAATTATGTTTAGTAGTTCACAAAAGTAAGTACACCCCTCACGTTTTTGTAAATATTTTCTTCTATCTTTTCATGTGACAACACTGAAGAAATGACACTTTGCTACAATGTTGTGTAGTGAGTGTACAGCTTGTATAACCGTGTAAATTTGCTGTCCCCTCAAAATAACTCAACACACAGCCATTAATGTCTTAACCGCTGGCAACAAAAGTGAGTACACCCCTAAGTGAAAATGTCCAAATTGGACCAATTAACCCTTTTCCCTCCCCGGTGTCATGTAACTCGTTAGTGTTACAAGGTCTCAGGTGTGAATGGGGAGCAGGTGTGTTAAATTTGGTGTTATGGCTCTCACTTTCTCATACTGGTCACTGGAAGTTCAACATGGCACCTCATGGCAAAGAACTCTCTGAGGATCGGGAAAAAAATAATTGTTGCTCTACATAAATATGGCCTTGGCTATACGACCCTGAAACTGAGCTGCAGCACGGTGGCCAAGACAATACAGCAGTTTAACAGGACAGTTTCCACTCAGAACAGGCCTTGCCATGGTCGAAAAAGAAGTTAAGTGCACATCTCAGCGTCATATCCAGAGGTTGTCTTTGGGAAATAGACGTATGCGTGCTTCCAGCATTGCTGCAGAGGTTGAAGGGGTGGGGAGTAATCCTGTCAGTGCTCAGACCATACATCGCACACTGCATCAAATTGGTCTGCATGGCTGTCATCCCAGAAGGAAGCCTCTTCTAACAATGATGCACAAGAAAGCCCACAAACTGCTGCTGAAGACAAGCAGACTAAGGACATAGATTACTAATGAGACTTAGATATACATATTTGGTTCAGATGGTGTGAAGCGTGTGTGGCGGCAACCAGGTGAGAAGAACAAAGACAAGTGTGTCTTGCCTGCAGTCAAGCATGGTGGTGGAAGTGTCATGGTCTGGGGCTGCATGAGTGCTTCCGGCACTGGGGAGCTACAGATCATTGCGGGAACCATGAATGCCAACATGTACTGTGACATACTGAAGCAGAGCATGATCCCCTCCATTCAGAGACTGGGACGCAGGGCAGTATTCCAACATGATAACGACCCCAAACACACCTCCAAGACGACCACTGACTTGCTAAAGAAGCTGAGGGTAAAGGTGATGGACTGGCCAAGCATCAGAGCTCAAGTCCTGCGGGAACGCATGGGAACGACGTCCCTGCACTTTTTTCACAGCAGGAACGCAGTTCCCTTTGCAGGACTAGAGCAGCCGAGCCGCCCGAGCCAATCCTTCACTAAGTGGCGATGCCCAGCTCGAGTCACTGTCAGGGGCAGGCGAACCTTAGTAATCCTTTATGTTACTGGCCGCTTCCTGTATATGGATTCATCGGGTAGTGTGTGGGTATTCCGTCACTTCCTCGATGCCGCAATGTCTCCTGGGAGCTTTTGTCATTGTTCCCAGGAGACATTGCGGAGGTCTGCCGCGAGTTATCACGGGATTTAGAAAGAACTTGCTTACACTTGCTAGGTACAGTGGATCGAAAAAAACAAACAAACATGCGGTTTAGTAATTATGCATATGAGCGTATCATTTTTTTTTTTTTTCCACACTTTTTCCCCCAGGACTTGACCCCTGCCAAGCATGTCTCCAGACCTAAACCCTATTGAGCATCTGTGGGGCATCCTCAAACAGTAGGTGGAGGAGCGCAAGGTCTGTAACATCCACCAGCTCTGTGATGTCATCATGGAGGAGAGGAAGAGGACTCCAGTGCCAACCTGTGAAGCTCTGGTGACCTCCATGCCCAAGAGGGTTAAGGCAGTGCTGGAAAATAATGGTGGCCACACAAAATATTGACACTTTGGGTCCAATTTGGACATTTTCAGTTAGGGGTGTACTCACTTTTGTTGCCAGCGGTTTAGACATTGATGGCTGTGTGTTGAGTTATTTTGAGGGGACAGAAAATGTACACTGTTATACAAGCTGTACACTCACTACTTTACATTGTAGCAAAGTGTCATTTCTTCAGTGTTGTCACATGAAAAGATAGAAGAAAATATTTACAAAAATGTGAGGGGTGTACTCACTTTTGTGAGATACTGTATGCTATGAATTATTCATTGCTGTCTGCATTGGTAGCATCTTTTGATGATTATATGTGTAGCGCTGCTTTTTGGTTTATTATTATTTTTATTATCGCTTTGGCTGATATACAAAAATGTACTAGGATGCAAGCGTCATTATCCACAGTTATCGCCATTTATTATTTAAGCGACATTTACAATGTTATCTCAGATAATCAGAATTTCCCCCGGTCCCATGAATATGTCCCGGAGGTAGAGAATAGCGAGAATAATGTAGACACTATATAATAGACACGATACGTAACAAGTAATACGCAATATGGCATAAAACTGTGTGTTTAATCCTGTACTTTGATGCTCTGTGATGCAGTGTACACTGCTATTTACTCAGCAAATCATACATAGACTGAAGATATACCTGTGTGAATGTCCTTCAATGCAAGGCTATTCTTAACAGCACAGCTTCCACATAGAGAGTGAGGCCCCATACACACGAGAGGATTTATCCGCAGATACGGTCCAGCGGACCGTATCCGCGGATAAATCCTCTCGAGGATTTCAGAGGATTTCTATGCGATGGCGTGTACACACCATCGCATTGAAATCCGCGCTGAAATCCTCTGCCGATGACGTGTCGCGCCGTCGCCGCTATTATGACGCGGCGACGGGCGCGACGCTGTCATATAAGGAATTCCACGCATGCGTCAAATCATTACGACGCGTGCGCGGAATCCCTTTAGACGGATGGATCCGTTAAGTCTGTACAGACGAGCGGATCCATCCGTTGGAATGGATTCCAGCAGATGGATTTGTTGTGCATGTCAGCAAATATCCGATCTGCTGGAATCCATCCCAGAGGAGATTTATCTGCGGATAAATATCCGTTGGCGTGTACACACCATAGGATCTATCCGCAGAAACCCATTTGATGGGATTTATCTGCGGATAGATTCTATGGTGTGTATGGGGCCTAAGAGTGTTTCTATGCAGCAGGCAGGGCCGCCATCAGGGGGGTACAGGCAGTACACCTGCAAGGGGCCCGGAGGCCCACAGGGCCCCAGATGGCAACCCCCCTTTTTTTTTTTTTTATATAAAAAAAATATATATTTTTTCTAATATAATTTTTTTTTATTTTTTATTAAAGGGCCAATTTTTTTTTTTTTTTTTTTAGAGGTCCGGAGGTCCCCAGGGGCCCGAAGGCCCCCAGGACCCCGGATGGCAACCCCCCCCCTTTTTTTATATATGTTTTTATTGCTTTTATTTTTATTTATAAAAATTTAAAAAATATATATTATTATTATTTTTTTTATATATATATATATATAAATATATATATATATATACATACATACATTTTCTTATTAAAGGGCTCAGATGTCCCCAGGGCCCCATGTGGCAAACTCCCTTTTTTTATTTTTTTTATAAATGTTTATTTTATTTTTGTTATATATATCTTTTTTTTTATTAAAGGGCCCAGAGGTTTCTTTTTTTTTTTTATTATTATTATTATTATTATTATTATTATTATTATTAAAGGGCCCAGAGGTCCCGGATGGCAACCCCCCTTTTTTTGTAATTACTTTTTATAAAAAATGTATTAATAATTTGTATATATATATATATATATATATATATATATATATATATATATATATTTTTTTATTATTAAAGGGCCCAGAGGTCCACAGGGCCCCCGGATGGCTACCCCCCTTTATAAGCCCCCCGCTTCTCAATTTCAGGCGGCAGCACCCCCCAGGGGACAGGCTTTTCTACTCAGGCTGCAGCTGATTTCTAAATTCTTTGAATGGAAAGCTGGTTTGGGCTTTAATCCTTTGAATCTCCTACATTCTCTTTCATAGATCTAAATCTCATCATATTCTGGATAGCTTTCTATCTGTAATAGTGTCGGGCAATATTCAGACTTCCTATTTTTTATGTTTTGGACTTGTGAGGAATAATAGATGTAGATAGATAGATAGATATAGATGCATATAGATACTGTAGGTAGGTATATAGGTGGGGGGCAGCGTGGTGCTGAGACAATAGTTCACATACTGTAGGCAGGTGCAATAAACTCGTACTGAAGAAATGCAGTAACAGTGCACATCAAACCCGGTGGGAAAGCCACCCAGACGGGCACACTCACAGTTCAGTAGCATGACAGGAGTAGATTCCAGCTGGGGGATCAGGAAGGATTTTTTTCCCTGCTGTAGCAAATTGGATCATGCTCTGCTGGGGTTTTTCTCCTTCCTCTGGATCAACTGCGGGTATAGGATTGGGCATATGGGATTGTACGATATTTTTTTTTTTTTTTATGGTTGAACTAGATGGACTTGTACCTTTTTCAACCTGACTAACTATGTAACTATGTTTAAAGAGGTGTAGTAGAAAAGATGGACTTTATAGGCACTACTTAGAAATATGAAAAAATAACTTTTAATAATTTACCAATGAATATGAATGAATGAAGTCAAAGATGCTTGTTCTGGGCGTGGCCGGGATGTAGAGAGAAACGGACGTGCTTAGCTTGTGCTCCTGCCATCCGCACAGTATCCGTCCCCATCCTCGATTCAAGAGCCATCCTGCTCAGCAAAATTCTCCCTCCTGTCTGGGGGGCTCCCCCGGTCCTCCCGATGCCCGGCAAGCGCAACTCGGCTAAGAAGGTGACGAGTTATTCGTCCCGTTTTCCGCCGCTGACCACACGCGCGGCGGCCATCTTGGAGCCTTCCTCATCTTCTCCGGCCTCGGTAGCGGTGCAGACGGAGTCCTGGATGGCGGATCTTGAGGCCCTGGACCTGGAGGAGTCACAGATGGAGGTGAGGAGTCCCCCGGGGCAGCTGGAAGGCCGATCCACCGCCGCGATCCTGGCGGCCATTGCAGACAGCAAATCCTCTGTAGAGGGTAAGATAGACACGCTGGCTATAGAGTGTGGGCTCATAAGGCAGGACATGGATAAGTTCAGGGGCCGCCTGTCTGAGGCAGAGCAACGCTTGTCAGTGGTGGAGGACACAGTGGCTTCCACCTCTCATTCTGTTGGGGAACTACAACAACAGGTCAGAGTCCTGATGGCCCGTTCTGAAGATGCCGAGAACCGCCTGCGCCGCAATAATGTGCGGGTGGTTGGGCTCCCTGAGGGCGCAGAGGGCGCCAACCCGGTGGAGTTTGCAGAATCCTTCTTTAAAGATCTTCTGGGCCTGCGGAACCTGTCACCTGTATATGTGGTGGAACGCGCCCACAGGGTGCCTGCCGGTAGGAGGCCTGCGGGCGCATGGCCGCGTGCCTTCCTTGTCCGCCTGCTTAACTTCAGGGACCGGGACACGATCCTGGCCGAGGCCCGTAAACACCCTGAACTGAAACATGAAAATGCTGTGATTCACCTGTATCCTGACTTCTCACAAGAGCTGCAGAAGAAGCGGCGCTCCTTCACAGACGTCCGTCGACGCTTGAGAGAGAAGGGCCTGGTATACAGCATGCTCTATCCTAGCCGTCTGAAGGTGATCACAGGGGCTCAGCAAAATTTTTTGATTCTCCGATGGAAGCGGTGGATTGGCTGGATTCACTGGCCTGAGGAGGTGTTGAGGTGGCGATGTGATTGACCTGGGAGGAGAAGTCACTTACCTGTCTACGATGTCCTTGCTGGGAGCAGTGGTTCCATGCTGCAGTGTTGAATGATATGCTCCGGTTACACTCTTGTTGGAACTCCATGGCGAAAGCTGATTGGAATGTTACGAGCGGTCAATCATCCGTTCCGGACAGGAGCAGCAGGTACGGTTAAGCACAGATTGAAAATCCCGCGTGCTTCCCTGAAACCCCCCACAACTTTTTTTTTTTTTTCTCTTTTTTGAAGTGGATGGACTTTTGAGACGTTCCACGGCTGTTCTATACGTTTTGGGTACAAAGTTTCTCCGGCGGTGAAACCGTTTTTTAGTTTGGTTCGCCTGGAGCAAACAGGGCGTTGGGGCTTGTGTGATGTTTTTCACTGTACTTTTGCCAGATGTTTTTAATTTTTCTTACTGGCATGTTTTGTTTCCCCCCCCCCTTTTTTTTTCTCCCCCCCCCCCCCCCTTTTTTTTTACCCTTGGGACATTGACTTTTTGCCTTCACCTTTCCTCTGCTTTGGGGCCTCGCCCCATGTGCGTGTTACAGTGTGTGATACCCTTCATGACATGTATATTGAACCATTGAAATATGTTACCCTGTGGCTCTCTGTGTCCAGACTCCCCCCCCCTGACTGGCTTGATTCGTGTGCCCCTCCTGTCCTTCAAATATTTTTCTTTTCCAGACCCAATGAATGATATTAAAATAGTATCGTGGAATGTCCGCGGTTTAAACTCTAAATTCAAACGCTCTTTAGTCTTACAGTACCTCAAATCCCTGAACCCCCATATTGTCCTCCTGCAGGAAACCCACCTGGTGGGTAGTAAAACCCTTTCCCTGAACAGGAGCTGGATACAGAGGGCAGTGCACTCCACTTACTCCTCATACGCCAGAGGTGTGGTCATCTTGCTACATAAGAGATTGCAATGTAATATAGAACATGTGGTGACGGACCCTCAAGGGAGATATGCTATTGTAGTCCTCACCGTAGACTCTCAGCTGTTGGCTATAGCAAATGTTTACATCCCTCCCCCCTTTCACAAGGAGGTGTTGTACCTGATTCTAGAGAAGATTGCCACCTTTGGTCCACTAAAATTGCTAGTGGCTGGGGATTTTAATAATGTGATCGATTATGAGCTGGACACTTCTAACCCGAACCGGGTGCGGAATCTGGATCTCGGGCACTGGGCAGATGTGGCGGCTTTGGAGGAGGGGTGGCGGTGGAAACATCCTGGTGAGAGAGGTTACTCCTATCTTTCCCACGTCAGCTCATCCTCCTCCCGTATTGATCTGGCCTTTGCAAATCCGGCCCTCCTGCCGCTGGTGACCGATGTTGGTTACCTGGCCGGGGTCTCTCGGATCACACCCCCTTGCAGGTGACGCTGTGCCGCCCTGGGGGGGGTAGTCGGAGGATCTGGAGACTACACCCGGGGTGGGTGGATGAACCATCGGTTGAGCCGCTGGTTGCCGGCCATATTGCTGAGTACTGGGAGGTCAATGACGGCTCTACGGGTAGGGCACATGGTATGGGATGCATTTAAAGCGTCCACCCGGGGTGTGTACATTGCTGCTATCAAGGCTGCTAGGACTGAGAAAATTCAGAGTCGGAGGCGCTCCAGGTCCATGAGGTTCGGTGTGCAAGGCTCATGCTGAGGCGCCCTCTGCCTCCACACTCGGAGTTGCAGATGGCCAGAAGGGCCTTCTTGGTTCATCAGCAATCTCTTACGCAATGCATGTTTAAATGTAAGGCGGAAGACTTATTTGAGAAGGGGGACAAGAACGGAAAATTGCTGGCATACTTGCGGCAGATGCTAGGCCTCATGTGGCAATTCCTGCATACACACGGCAGGAGGAGCCTTGGTGGGGGACAGGGAGGGGATAATGCAGGCTTTTGTGTCCTACTACTCTGACCTCTATGCGGCTATCCCACAGTATGACAATCAGGTTCTGACGGACCTGCTGGACTCCTTTCCGATCCCGTGTTGCCTGGGGAGGCGGTGGAGCTCCTGGAGGCCCCTTTTTCTCCTAAGGAGCTGACTGTGGCTATTGCTTCCTTCCCAAATGGAAAGGCACCGGGCCTGATGGGATTCCGGCAGAGTGGTACAAGACTTACTCTGATGTGGTCTCGCACAGGTTGCTGACCCTTTACAGGGAATGTTTGGAGGTGGGAAGTTTGCCCCCCTCGTGGTACGAGGCCCAGGTGGTTGTGCTTCCCAAACCAGGGAAGGACCCCCTCCATTGTTCCTCATATAGGCCAATTGCTCTACTAAATATGGACCTAAAAATTTTGACCAAGATGTTAGCTAATAGGTTGATGCCCTGCTTAGAACACTTAATTTCACCTGACCAGACAGGGTTCATGCCCAAGAAGGCTACAGATATTAACTTACGCAGAGTGTACGCCCACACACAGATTGACGGGGACATATCTCACGGGGGGGCCCTGGTGTTTTTCGATCTTGAGAAGGCGTTTGACTCCATTGATTGGGGCTACATGACCCAGGTACTGGAGCGTATGGGCTTCGGCCCTGTGTTCCTTAAATGGATATCATGCTATATAGTAGTCCGGTGGCGGCAATTCGTTTAAATGGTGAGGTGTCGTGCACCTTCCCGGTATTCAGAGGCACCAGACAGGGGTGTCCCTTGTCGCCGGGCTTATTTGCCCTGGTGATGGAACCCCTGGCAATTGCACTACGATCCTCGCCTCAAATTGAGGGAATCAAGGTGGGCACCTTGACTGAGTCACTAGCGCTTTACGCAGATGACCTGGTTTTGTTTCTGGGGGATACCGGTCCTTCCCTACATGCCGCACTTCATTGATGAGCAGGTTCTCTGTGGTCTCGGGCCTCAAGGTCAACTGGACCAAGTCAAAAATCCTCCCACTCCGGTCCCATGGTCGCCTAGACAAGCTGATCCTTCTAATCCCCTACAGTGGGTAACTCAGATTAGGTACCTGGGGTTACAAATTACGAACTCTGTGTCAGACTTTGTTAACCTCAATGTGTCCCCATTGTTGAGCACTGTCTCCAGGAAGTTGAACTCCTGGAAGAATCTCCCCCTGTCCCTCATTGGTAGGGTCAATCTTATTAAAATGAAGATTCTCCCTCCTGCTTTATACCTTAGGAACACTCCGGTGTGGATCCCAAAGTCCATTTTTAAGGCCATAGATGGTATGATCTCCTCCTTCTTGTGGCAGGGTAATCTCCCTCGTCTCAAGTTGGCCATCCTTAAACAACCCTGGGGGGAGGGAGGTTTGGCGGTACCCGACTTTCATAGGTACTTCCTGGCAGGCCAGCTGACGGTTGCACACCGTTGGCTGACTTCTGCTCCGGACGATGCTGCGGTGTCGTTGGAGGCGGCTTGTGTGGGTTCCTATGAGGCGCTCTCCTACTTAGTTTATAGAGGCCCGAGGGCCCCTTACCCCTTGACGCACTCCATGAGGTCAGTGATCAGAGCATGGTCTGTGGCACAAGAATTGAGGCCTTCTGGTCGCCTCACCCTCTCCCCTAAAACGCCTCTATGGAGAAACCCTAATTTGTCACACTTTCTGGACTACCCGGACCCGGTGGTGTGGGCGGCCTATGGGATAAAGACCTTAAGTCACATTGTGGGGAACGGTATACTTCTGACGTTTGATGAACTAAAGGCGCGCTATGACCTTCCCAATACCCATTTCTTTAGGTTCCTGCAGTTGCGCCATGCATTCCTGGCTCAATTTGGTGGGGTCCCTTTGACTTTAGAGATCGGGGATTTGGAATCGCTGGCCCGTAGCGAATCACTTCCTAAGACGGTATCTAGCCTCTATCGGAGCTCTTTCAGGACACTACCAGCTGCTGTCGCCCTGCAGGAGTGCTTGGGTGGCTGTGGCCCCGGGACTGGACAGGGACGACTGGGACGATGTCTGGGGGGCGGCATTTCAGGCCCTGGTCTCCACTAGGGACAGGCTTATACACTACAAGTTCCTGCATAGGATATACCTGACTCCGGCCAGACTGGCTAGAATGTTCGGAGGTCAGGGCTCTGCCTGCTGGCGGTGCTCCATGCCCTCTGCCGGTTTCATGCATGTCTTCTGGGATTGCCCCCAGGTCAGGGCATACTGGCGGGCGGTGGTAGATTGCATTAGGTCGGTCACCTCTATCTCGATCCCCATGACTGTGGAGGTGTGTTTGCTGCAACTAGTTGAACCCCTGGCCACGACCAGGGCTATAAGGACTCTTCTCATTCTGCTGCTTTTTTATGCCAAAAAAAGAATCATCCTTTCGTGGAAAAGCTCCTCAGCCCCAACGGTGACAGCCTGGAAGGTGTTAGTCAACAAAGCCATCCCATTCTATAAGGCAACTTACTTGAATAGAGGGGCTTTGACCAAGTTTGATAAGGTATGGGGGGCTGGATGGCCTCTGTGGATACAGTGTCAGATTAAGCTGGATGGGTAGGAGGCATGCGGGGTCTGACGGCTGAGGGGGTCAGGGAAATTGTGGGTAGGGCGCAGATATGTCTCATGACGACTGTGAACTTTGAAGAGGGTACTTGTTACTATGCAACTATGGAGGGGTTCGGTCCTCCATGATGGAGTGCGAGCATCCGTCTCTTAGCTCGGTACTGGGGTCAAGGGTCGGCAAGAAGGCGTTATTTATACTGTGTAAGGGGGAACGGTCAAGCTTGGACTTCACTGCATTATAATCCATCTCATTACATTTGACATGTTGAATATGTCTAATGCAAGCATTTGTCCCCCCCCCCCTTTTTTTTTTTTTTTTTCTTTTCCTCTTCTCCCCCCCCCCCCCCCCCCCCTTTTCCCCCTTTTCTCTTGGTTGGGTTTTGGTTTGTACACCGGTCTCTGTGTCATGACCGGTAACTGTTGGTCGCGTCTGTGGCCTGTTATTGTGTATGTGTCTTGAAAAATTCAATAAAAATAATTTTACAAAAAAAAAAAAAAATGCCTATTGCATCTAATGAAACATATAAAACACGGGTATAAATAAAAACAAAATGTCAGAATATAAGACCAGGTGACGAAACAACAGGTATAGGCTTAAATCGCTGTTGACACTGTCGCCAAAGAGCGTGACAATTAGAGTTGATATTTCCTGAGTCGACACCGTCAAGATCTTGACAATTGTTGGAGTTGCTCAAAAGTTGCTCTACATGTTTCGCGGATCAGAACAGCTTACATTCTTCAATAACACCATTAATTTGGTGAGTGTAAATTAATATTATTCAATACTTTTTCATGACCTTGGTCCTGGAATCGTATTCTAGTACATATTTTAATATATATTTTCTTCTTGTTTATTGTTCTTCATACATTGTAGTTCTCAATGCTCCTGAGGAAGCGGCTCTGACCTGTGAAACATGTAGAGCAACTTTTGAGCAACTCCAACAATTGTAAAGATCTTGACGGTGTCGACCCAGGCAATATCAACTCTAATCGTCACGCTCTTTGGCGACAGTGTCAACAGCGATTTAAGCCTATACCTGTGGTTTCGTCACCTGGTCTTATATTCTGACATTTTGTTTTTATTTATACCCGTGTTTTATATGTTTCATTAGATGCAATAGGCATCTTTGACTTGTATTTATTGGTAAATTATTAAAAGTTATGTTTTCATATTTCTAAGTAGTGCCTATAAAGTCCATCTTTTCTACTACACCTCTTTAAACATTTTTCAGGATGTGGCACTGTCTATATTAAGGGTGTTCATTACCACCCAAGGGCCCAGCAATCAAAATCTAGCATAACTATGTAACTATGTCTGTTGAGAGGGGACTGAATGAGGCCTGGCCATCTGGTCCCCAGTCGGGAGAATGTCCAGAAGAGATGAGGCCCTACGCTTACCCTCCTCGTCAAGATTCTTTCCCTAGTGCTATTGCTGTCCCTCTCAGACATGGTATCTGTCCCTACAATGTCCACTTTCCAAAACCCGGAAGTCGGGGCCTTAAATGGGCTCTAGCTGACCCAAGATGGCTGATGGAGTCACATGGGGTGGCAGCTTTCAATGGGAAAGCTTCCCCAGTGACCACGGAAAACATAGAGGAACATTTTTCCTCTTGACTTTCTCTCCAGCAACAGGACCGCTGTGGGAGAGCGCTACCTGCAGTGGAGAAAATAGACTGTACCTGCCTACACAATATAGAGATAGATAGATAGATAGATAGATAGATAGATAGATAGATAGATAGATAGATAGATAGATAGATAGATAGATAGATAGATAGATAGACATATTTCTAATATAAAATGATTCTGTTTATGAAATAAATTCCCACTATTTGCGCTGACATTCAGAGGGAGTCCCATAGTGCCACCGTATCACCACACCCTTCCTAGAATTGTGTAAGCCTTCAAAGCATAGACTATAAATAACTTGTTTCTTGCCAGTTATAGAATATAAGACAATGAGTGACCAAAAATAATAGAAAAAATAACAATATTGCTGAACGTAACACAAATCAAAGCTGTAGTTCTATTGCTCAGGAAATAAACCTTATGCTGCGTACACACGACGATGTTTTTCATGACGAGGAAAATTCATTTTTTTAAATTGGCCGTGAAAAACGGTCGTGTGTAGGCTCCAGAGCATTTTTCTAGAAAGAGAAGAATAGCCGTTAAAAATGTAGAACCTGATCAATTTTTTTTCTTCGTTTTTCATGTCGTTCTATTTCACATCGTGAAAAACGATCGTGTGTACGCTTTAACGAGGGGGAAAAAAACGTGCATGTGTATAAGCGAGTTATGAGACGGGAGCGCTCATTCTGCTAAAACAAGCTTTCGTAATGGAGATAGCACATTCATCACACTGTAACCGACTGAAAAGCATGAAGACTGAAAAGCGCGAATCGTCTCTCACCAAACTTTTACTAACACGCAGTAACACGAAATCAGCAAAAGCAGCCCAAAGGGTGGCGCCATTCGAATGGAACTTCACCTTTATAGTGCCGTTGTACGTGTTGTCGTACGTGTTGTACGTCACCGCGATTTGCTCGAGCATTTTTTTTCATGATCGTGTGTATGCAAGGCAGGCTTGAGAGGAATCACGTTGAGAAAAACGTGTGTATGGGGCATTGGATGCAGTTGAGATATACCTTTTCTTCGGGAAACAGATGTTCCCGTCAAAAGTGTCTAGGCATTGGTCACCAAAGGGGCTAGTGCAGGGGTGCCCAACCAGTGGGCCGCGGAGACCGCTGATGTGGCCTGCGACCTCCTGCTCTGGAATGGCTGGTTGGCAAGCCCAGATTGCAGATCGCTGATCCGTCATCCCAGAACATCAGTGTTGTGAATGAAGTGATGCCAAATATGGGCATATCGGTTCTGCAGTGGTAATTGGGCTGCTTCAAACTGACCCGCAGGTGTACCGCCTACCTCCAATACATAGTTACATAGTAGGTGAGGTTGAAAAAAGACACAAGTCCATCAAGTCCAACCTATGTGTGTGATTATATGTCACTATTACATTGTCTATCCCTGTATGTTGCGGTCGTTCAGGTGCTTATCTGATAGTTTTTTTAAACAATTGATGCCCCCCTGCTAAGACCACCGGGGAAGGGGCTTCCACATCCTTGCCAATCCACTAAAAGAAAAACAGAAGGGGATCCTTCCTACTCCACCTCGGATTGGAGCGTAGGGCCCATAGAGTAGAGTGGGCTGTGTCCGTGTCCGCTCTCCATATGCAGTGGACGCGGACATGTCATCCGCCCACTCCACTCATTATGGCCCGCGACCGGTTACCAAGTCACTTAAGTGGCCCTCACTCTTTAATAGGTTGGGCATCCCTGGGCTAGTGGGTCTGATGTTCAGACATGAGCAGCAGGTCATTGGAAGACCGGTGATCCTCTTTTTCAGCAGAGGCCACCAGATGTAAGGAGACGTATGGAAACCTGTAGAAAACACATGGAAAAACATTAGAAAAGTGATTAGATTTAAGGCTTGATCCACTAGGCTAGGGAGTATAACATCAGTTATAGAGGAGTCTGATGGACTATGTCTTGTACTCAGTATATTGGTATAATATAGATATAGCTCTTTTTTAAAGTATTATACTCTCTGGTGGATCAAGCCTTTAAATTTAACCACTTCTCTAATGCTTTTCTATGTGTTATATACATTAACTGGTAGGTTAGAAGTTTAGGGCTACTAGCGCAGACCTTTAATACTATTAATAGAGTCTAATGGGCTACATCACCTGCTGGCTTCTTGTAGACCAGTGGTTCTCAACCTTCTAGTGCCGTGACCCCTTGATAAAATTTCCCAATTTGTGGGAACCCCTAACAGTAAAATTATTTTCATAGCGTGGATTGAAAGCACCCAAGACAAGACGAGTAATTTTCGCCCCTAACTCACGGACATTTAGGGCCAGATCCACAAAAGGGATACGACGGCGTATCTGCTGATACGCCGGCGTATCCCTGTTTCTAACTATGCGGCTGATTCATAGAATCAGTTACGCATAGCTAGTCCTAAGATCCGACAGGTGTAATGGACTTACACTGTCGGATCTTAGGATGCAGTACCGCGGCCGCCGCTGGGGGCATTTCTCATCGTAATCCAGCGCCGGGTATGCAAATTAGCACTTACGGAGATCCACAAAGGTTTTTCCCTTTGTGAAGTCGCCGTAAGTGTTAGTTTGCCGTCGCAAAGATAGGGCTGCTTTTACAAAGTGTAAAGTTAGTACACCATGTAAAAGTATACCCGTCTTTCCCGCGTCGCTGTCAAATTTTTTTTTCCCGCCGCATCTCTTTTTTACACGGCGCGATTCACAAAACTTGGCGCAACGTAACGTAACGCAAAGCACGTCGGGAAAATAGCGTCGGGAGCATGCGCAGTACGTCCGGCGCGGGAGCGCGCCTAATTTAAATGTGACTCGCCCCATTTGAATTGGCCCGCCTTATGCCGGACTGATTTAGGATACACCGCCGCAAATTTCCAGGTAAGTGCTTTGTGGATCGGGCACTAACTTGGGCAATTTGCGGCGGTGTAACTTAAATCACAAAAGTTATGTTGCGCCCGCTGGTTGTGGATCTGGCCCTTAGATCTTCCTGAGTGCCTTCCACTCGTACAGTATTAAAACCCCTTATAGTACATTTTAGGGTGTACCACTCTTTCTCATTGTTCTCCTTTCTTTCCCTTTCATCTCTCTCTATCCTAATTCCTTGTTTTTTTCCCCCATCCCTCCCTCTAACTGTCTTTCTTGCTCTCTCTTTTTTTCCTTTCTCTCCCTTTGGAATGGGAAAGAGTTTGATTAGATTTTATTGGCTTCAACAGGTGTGCAGACCAAGAATATCTAGTGCAGAGGTGCCACCAATATAGTCCCATAGATATAAAAATAAGCTAAAGTAGGTAATTTAAAGCTTATGAAATGGAAATAAGGAAAGTACAAAATACATGCACTTTGGCTATAAAAAAAGTCTCTTAAATGTGTAATTGATTTTCTGTTTTGTTTTTTTAGTGTTCATGGGACCGCAATGCCTCTGAAAAACCCAAGCTGACAATGCTACTACAGGAATGCAGCATATGGTTAGCATTGCCAGCTTAACATAGAAAGCACTAGTAAGAGAAAGATGCTGGCAGGATCACTAGGTTTTTGTTCTACTTGTTCACATAGATAAAATATATAGAAAATGACACAGGGGTTGACTAGATTTACTAAAACTGGAGAGTGCAAAATCTGGTGTAGCTCTGCATAGAAACCAATACACTTCCATGTTTTTTTTTTTGTCAAAGCTTAGGCCCTGTACACACGATCAAACATGTCTACTGAAACTGGTCCGCAGACCAAAATCTCCCAGCGGACATGTCCGATGAAAACGATCCGCGGACCGTTTTCATCGGACATGTTCTATCGTGTGTACAGGGCCTTAAAGTGATTGCATGGGTTAGTTTTTTTATTTATTTTTAAATAATAAACATGTCATACTTACCTCCACTGTGCAGTTCGTTTTGCACAGAGTGGCCCCGATCCTGCTGTTCTTGGGTCCCTCGGCGGCTGTCTCGGCTCCTCCCCGCAATAGCTAACCCCCCTCTGAGAAGCTCTCTCCCAAGGGGGTTAGCTTGCAGATGTGCTCCCTGTGATACACACTGCGTCCATAGACACAGCGTGTATGACTCAGTCCCGCCCCCCCCCCGGCGGCCACGTCATTGGATGTGATTGACAGCAGCGTGAGCCAATGGCTGCGCTGCTATCAATCTTTCCAATCTATCCAATCAACGGCCAGACTCCGTGGAGAAGAGGACACTGGGGGACGTGCACAGCAGGTGAACGGGCTCAGGTAAGTAAACTGGGGGGGCTGTCATTGCCAGGTGTTTTTTCACCTTAATGCATAAGATACCTTAATGCAAAAAACACGGACCTTTACAACCCCTTTAATTAAACAAGCTGAAGTTAGAAGCTGATTGGCTACTAAGCACAGTTGCACCAGATTTTGCACTGTTTTAGTAAATCAACCCCACAGGAACTCTACCTATGTTTTTTTCCCCACTCCTATCTGTATTGTTGGGTTCTCTTCAAAACTCATACTCACTCATGTAGTGAATCCAGGGTTGTCACATTGTGATCTACTGTTTGGATGACATAGCAGGGGTCACATGCTGCCATTTTGGTTTTGTTCATTGATAGGGGCTGGTGGCCTCTTCCAGGTTCAGCATGACAGCCCCCAGTGGCGGACACATCGGCCACCCTGGACTGCTCTGTTTCCCTGGTACAGCAGACTCCTGGAATACACATGTCACATCTCCCAGAAGGATGCTGTACCAGGGACACATTATTCATGGCTAGGCCAGGGGGTCTGCCTAGATGTGAATAATGTGTCCCTGATCTGGCCTGTACACGTGTCCCTGAACCATGAAGGGCAACCAGCCCTCAATGGCACACATTAGATCACCCTTGTGTCCCTGGTCCTATATGCCCTCCTGGGAAACCCATGTCACATTTTCAAGAAGGTTGTCAGTTTAGGCACATGTCTTTCAGGCCTAGGCTGGGGGGGGGTGAGTCGGGCAGAAAAACTTTAAAAAAGGAAACAAATGCAGGAAAACTCTTACAGAGGGGATGGGGTTGGAAGAGATCAAACCCCCTTTTGTGAATGAAGGTCTATTTTAACTATTCAGCATCTTCGAAAGTCTACAATATCAGTGTTGGGCCGGTACATGTGTCCCTGAACCTTGAAATGGCAACCAGCCCTCAATGGCACGCATCAGGTCCCCCTTGTGTCCCTGGTCCTGCACCCTCCTGGGAAACCCATGTCACATCTCATTTTACCACAAAAAAACTGGGAAGACTTATTGGCTACTGTAAGTGGAAAAGTGGGTCAACAATGCCCATTTGCACGCCTCACTGTGCCCATTGCAACCTCACTGTGCCATACCTCACTGTGCCCATTGCAGTCTCACTGTGCCATACCTCAATGTGCCCATTGCAGTCTTACTGTGCCATACCTCTCTGTGCCGAGTACCTGCAATCTTCACAGGCGTCCATTTTTTAAAAGTCGCGGCTTCCTCCTGGTGTTCCGTTCCGTGGTAGGCATTTGACACTGTGTTCCGCCTATCACAGAGATCTGCTCATCCTTGGACTCAGTTTCCCAGTAGACACTGTGTTCAATGTTCTGCCAATCACGGACATTCTTTCATCCTCGAGCAAGAGGACGTCCGCGATTGGCGGAACACTGAACACAGTGTCTGCTGGGAAAATGTCCAAGGAAGAGAGGACCTCCATGATAGGCGGAACACAGTGTCAAATGCCTATCACGAAATGGAACACCAGGAGGAAGCCGCGACTTTTTAAAAAAATGGACGCCTGGCAAGAATTCAGGTACTGACTCGAGTATAAGCCGAGTAGGGTATTTTCAGCTCTAAAGAAAAAGCTGAAAAACTTGGCTTATACTCGAGTATATTCGGAAAACGAGACATGTTCGGTCGTCTGTACGGCCGAGCGGACAGGTTTCCAGCGGACATTTGTCCAGCCGACCGTTTTGCGGCGGACAAATGTTTCTTAGCATGCTAAGAAACATGTCCGCTGGAATCCTGTCCGTCGGACATGTTCGGTCGTCTGTACAAACTAACCGTACATGTCCGAGCGCCCGCCATCCCTCGCATGCGTCGAATAACTTTGACGCATGCGTGGAAGCATTGAACTTCCAGGGCCGCGCACGTCGCCGCGTCATCGTCGTGGTGACGGCGCAGCCACGTCACCGCGGATGGTGTATGCGCGGATTTCTGTCTGATGGCCTTACAGAGGGGATGAGGTTGGAAGAGATCAAACCCTCTTTTGGGAATGAAGGTCTATTTTAACTCTTCGGCATCTACGAAAGTCTAAAATATCAGTGTTGGATGGACTGATACTGATACTTAATGAACGAATATTTTTAGTTGGAAACACACTGAACTTTCCACAGTTCCTCTTAGAGGACATAGTTGTTTGTCTAAATGAATACCATGGCTGAAATTTGCATGAATCCTCATTTCCCTATCTAGGCAAATCAGATTCCTCATTATTTATTTTTCCATAAAGTGGCCTACTGTCTTGGCTGTAGGAAAAGAGAAAACGAGATTAATAGGCTCTCATAACAGTGCCAACATTCAACGCATTGTCATCATATGAAAACAAACACTTGTATTACACATGTAAGTGGTTTATGTGTAAACCTGAGAAATGACTTTGCACATGGCAATACAATTCATTCATTGTTCCGTTGAAACTAAACTAATAGACATTTCAGAATATATGTTTTCTCTGCACTAATGCATAGCTAAAGGCAGATTGATACTGTTCACAAAAATATTCTCTGCGCAAACCCCAATATGTACTACAAAAAAATATATAATAATAAAAATAAATATAAAACATATATAATTGTAAATTTCCACTTGCCGACCGCCTAACTGGTAAAATACTCGAGTATAAGCCAAGTTTTTCAGCTTTTTCTTTAGGGCTGAAATTACCCTACTCGGCTTATACTCGAGTCAGTACCTGAATTCTTGCCAGGCGTCCATTTTTTTAAAAGTCGCGGCTTCCTCCTGGTGTTCCATTTCGTGATAGGCATTTGACACTGTGTTCCGCCTATCATGGAGGTCCTCTCTTCCTTGGACATTTTCCCAGCAGACACTGGGCTAGATTCACATAGATTAGCGGATTTTTAGATACGCGTAATCTATGTGATTTACGATCCGCTGGTGCAATTTATCGAGGCCAGTGCAGTATTCACAAAGCACTTACCTCGAAAATTGCACCGTCGGATCGTAACTCCCCCGGCGGAATTCAAATTCTGCGGCTAGGGGGAGTGTACAATTTAAATTAGGCGCATTCCTGAACCGATTTAACTGCGCATGCGCCGCCGGCAAAATTTCCCAGTGCGCATGCTCCAAATGACGTCGCTAGGATGTCATTGTTTTCGGCGGCTACATAAATTCCGGCCATCCGTATTCCCGATCGACTTACAACGTAAAAATTTGAATCTCGGCGCGGGAACGACGGCCATACTTAACATTAGCTACCCCTCATATAGTAGGGGTAACTATCCGCAGGAAAAAGCCGAACGCAAACGACGTAAAAAAAAAGCGACGGGCGGGCGTTCATTTCTGAATAGGCGTATCTCCTCATTTGCATATTCGTCGCGAGTAAAACGCGAAACGCCACCTAGCGGACAGCGGAAGATTGCAGCCTAAGATCCGATGGTGTAAGTCACTTACACCAGTCGGATCTAAGGGAGATCTATGAGTAACTGATTCTTATGAATCAGTCGCATAGATCCGACCGTCGTATCTCAGAGATACGACGGCGTATCAGGAGATACGCCGTCGTATCTCTTTGTGAATCTGGCCCACTGTGTTCAGTGTTCCGCCAATCGCGGACGTCCTCTTGCTCGAGGAGGAAAGAATGTCCGTGATTGGCAGAACACTGAACACAGTGTCTACTGGGAAACTGAGTCCAAGGATGAGCAGATCTCTGTGATAGGCGGAACACAGTGTCAAATGCCTACCACGGAACGGAATACCAGGAAGAAGCCGCGACTTTTAAAAAATGGACGCCTGTGAAGATTGCAGGTACTCGGCACAGAGAGGTATGGCACAGTAAGACTGCAATGGGCACATTGAGGTATGGCACAGTGAGAATGCAATGGGCACAGTGAGGTATGGCACAGTAAGACTGCAATGGGCACAGTGAGGTATGGCACAGTGAGGTTGCAATGGGCACAGTAAGGCATGCAAATGGGCATTGTTGACCCACTTTTCCACTTACAGTAGCCAATAAGTCTTCCCAGTTTTTTTGTGGTAAAATTAGGTCCTCGGCTTATACTCGGGTTGGTTTATACTCGAGTATAAATGGTAATTTGACGTTAAATACAGAGGTTATGGCTGCAGCTAGATGCCATAACCCTGGCATTTTCTTTTCCCTCAGGCACCAAACTTTCAGATAAAATGGTTCATTTTAGTCTATAAAGTACACCACTAAAAACATTCAGTTATAGTTGTGCAAAGTGTAAAAATAAAGAAAAAAACCTGCTGCCCCTGCAAAAAATCCAGTGAGCTTCTAATGGTGACAACAATATAAAAAAAAAGGGGTAAAACAAGTGCGTAAAATGCTGCTCAGCTCCAATCTATTGGTGATGTCAACGCTATTGCTCTGCTCTACGCGTTTCATCTTCAAAACCATCTTCCAGGGGCTCAGAGATTCACAGCACAATTCATGGACTTATATTGATTTTCATATATTGTGTTTGCATGGGTTATTTCAGTTGTAATGATCACTAATACTGGCACTGACTATCACTGTGATTATTTAACTACTTCAGACCCGGGCCATTGTAAAAAGACGGCCACAAGGTGGCTCTACAATGCCGGGAAGCCGTCTTTTTATGGCCTTAGGTCCTCTGGCCACTGGGGGGCGCATGCGCGCGTAGCCAGCGCATCACTGAGGTGCCGATGCGTGTACCTCCAGGTACCCGCGATCAGCAGTGACAGAGCAGGGACGTGGAGCTCTGTGTGCAAACACAGAGCTCCATGACCTGACAGGGAGAGGAGACCGATGCTGTGTCCCTTGTACATAGGGACACAGATCGGTCACCTCCCCCAGTCAGTCCCCTTCCCCCACAGTAAGAATCACTCCCAGGATACACATTTAACCCCTTCCTCTCCCCCTAGTGTTAACCTCTTCCCTGCCAGTCACATTTATACAGTAATCAGTGAATATTTATAGCACTGTTTGCTGTATAAATGTGAATGGTCCCAAAAATGTGTCAAAAGTGTCCGATGTGTCCGCCGCAATATCGCAGTCCTGACAATCGCAGATAACAGCCATTACTAGTAAAAAATTAATTTAAAAAAAATCAGAATTCTATCCCCTATTTTGTAGCTGCTATAACTTTTGCGCAAACCAATCACTATACGCTTATTGCGATTTTTTTTACCAAAAATATGTAGAAGAATACGTATTGGCCTAAACTGAGGAAAAAAATGTAAATGTCCCCGGATTTCATTTTAAAAATCTGGTCACCTTACCACACTGCCATGTTGGCCCAACATCAAATGCATGAGCAGAGATGCTGCAAGTCTCTGCCAGGTCTACAGGAACTGGCAGAGCCATGTGGTGTGTCCGCACATGTGTGGAATCGTGTGAGTCTCCCCACACATGTGCCTGCATGGCCTTGCCAGGTCCTATGCGTGCAAGATCACACTGCATATAGTATTGTGCAAAAATGTTAGGCAGGTGTGAAGAAATGCTGTAAAGTAAGAATGTTTTCAAAAAAATGTTTTTATTAATTTACAAAATGCAATGGAAAAAAAAAAAAAAAAGAAGAAGAATCCAAATCAAATCAATATTTGGTGTGACCACCCTTTGGCTTCAAACCAGCATCAAGTTTTCAAGGTACACTTGCACAGAGTTTTTGAAGGAACTCGGCAGGTAGGTTGTTCCAAACATCTTGGAGAACTAACTACATATCTTCTGTGGATGTGGACTGCCTAAAATCCTAAAATAATATAGCCAGATTTAGAGAGACTAAGGCTGGTGTATCAGTAGATACGCCAGCCTAAGTCTGAATGTGCGCCCGCGCTAATTTAAGCGTATTCTGGTAACCAGATACGCTTAAATTAGTCTCAGATACGAGCAGCATAAGTGTCTTACACCCTCAAATTCTAAAGTGTAATTTTTAGGCTGACCGCTAGGTGGCTCTTCCATTGCGGTCGGCGTAGAATATGTAAATCAGTAGATACGCCTATTCACGAACGTACGCCCGGCCGACGCAGTACAGATACGCCGTTTACGTAACACATTAACGGCCTAAAGTTATTCCATCAAATAGTAATAGAATAGTAATTTTAAGTATGGCCGCCGTTCCCGCGTCGAAATTCGAAAATTTTACGTCGTTTGCGTAAGTCGTCTGTGAATAGGGATTTACGTCGTTTACGTCCACGTCAAAATCAATAGTCCCGTGCCGACGGACTTAGCCGCAATGCACACTGGGAAATGTAGGTGCACGGCGCATGCACAGTTCCAAAAAAAGTCAATCACGTTGGGTCAAGCCTAATTAACATAAAACACGCCCCCTCAGCCTATTTTGAATTAGGTGCCCTTACGCCCGCCCGCTTTAGGCTACGCCGCCGTAACTTAGCAGGCAAGTACATTGTGAATCATGTACTTGCCTCGTTAACTTACGGCGGCAAAGCCTAAATGCCATAAGCTACGCCGCTGCAAGTATGCGCTCACCATCCTGAATCTAGCTAATAGACCGGCTTTGGTTTCAGCTTATATAAAAACCAAGACTTTGGCAAAAAACAGCTTTGTCATTGTCAAAGATGAAATCTCCGAATTTAATGTGTCCACATAGACTTTCTGTCACCGGAGAAGGTTTTGTGATAGGCATCAGGCCTTCAGTGACAAGATACACAGAACAGTTCAAATTATAATTTGAAATTCTGTCAAAAACTTGAATTTTTTAAAGTATTTAATGGTGTGTATGAAGTAAAGAGACTGGGGGGGTGTGGCCGAGTGATACAGTCGGCGGCTATGCCCGCCGCTGTATCATGGGAGCGTGCTCGCAAAAGCTTTCCACCATGCTCGCTCGCATGAAGGTGGAAAGCTTTTGCGAGGAGGAGCCAAGACAGCCGCCGAGGGACCCCAGAAGACAGGGTTAGGGGACACTCTGTGCAAAACGAGCTGCACAATGGAGGTAAGTATAACATGTTTGTTATTTAAAAAAAAAAAAAGTTTGCCTTTAGTGTTCCTTTAAGTGTTTCCTCTAAGCTTGGCTACAAGTGCAGTCTTGTGTACGTAACATACAAAACAGGTTTGTTTACAGGTATCAGATGACAAAAAAATGCGTTCTTTGTTTGAAGCTGAAATCCTGGAAAAAAGCCAGACGCACCACTGAAAAGACAAATATGTGAATCTACACATCATTTGTAATTCTGTCCAACCAATTTTGAGCTAAATCTCCAGCGGCCCAACACTGCCCCAGTTCTCCAATCAACAATGCTGCTGTCACATATCTGGTAGTAGAGTCTGTTATGCAGAGGAAGGCCTCTGACTGGAGGCCCCTGATAGAGCAGACAGGAGGCACGGGAGTGCAGAGTCGCCTGGTAGAGTTGCTAGCAGAGAAGCTGAACCGGAACTGAAGGCAGAGCCGGGAAGGAACTCCGACACAGCAGGACGACCAGGAACAGCTGACAGGCTGGAGACTGGAGTAGGCTGGTAGTTGGGTGCCACGGACTGGAGCATGGGTACAGCAATAAGCGGAACTGGTGTTGGTAAGGACTGGAGCACAGGCAGGTGCATGCAGGCTGGATCAGACACTGGTGAACAAGTCCAGAACAGGTGCTGAAACAGAAGCGTAGTCAAATGCAGGCGGGGTTGGACACAAGCGGGCAGCGAGGTAGCAA